>NC_069501.1:264156561-264453321 GCF_027579735.1 Bombina bombina | reverse complement strand
AAACCAATTCAGTGCTGTCATATGTGTATCCTATTTTTTAAATCAACAAATCACTGCTTTTATGTAGTGAAATAATATAAATCAAAGATTAGCACCTGAATCTGGTCATTAACTCAGTGAATGCATTGCATAAACAGATGTTGAATGATTTCAGTTTTGCTGGAATTTTGCTAGACTATATACATTTATTTTTTTATGATTATGTCATCAAAAAGGTTTAATGGTGGGCTTTCTTTTGATCTAAGAAAGCATTAATAATAGTCTTATTAAAAATGAACATACCATATAAATATGAACACATTCTGAATACATTAATACTTTTCTACCCACCACTTACCTTATTTGGGGAGCCAATACATACTAGTTACTGGAGTAGACGTTTGCTACTGTATTTTTTTTTTTTTTTTAAAGAAATGCTTTGTTTTATAGCACTGTTTTAAAGAATCCTATCATCACTTTTGTTAAGGTCCTTTAGGGATATATATGTTGCAAGTTTATGGTCGACAAGTTTGTAGTGTGCACTTGCAATTCTCAGAATTAGAGAAACCACACATTTAGTTAAATTGCAGGAAAAGTGGTTTCAGTAAATAATTAAAACATATTGCAGTTTTATCTTTTACTTTGCCCTACTAAGGGCTAGATGGAGCACTATCAGTTACACACAAGCGAAAAGGGGTTTATCACGGGTGTGTGCACGTATCAGACTTATCGCTCGTATTACAAGTTGAAAGTGCAATGAGAGTGGAAGTGACATCACAGGAAGGGGCAGCCTTAAGGCTATAACATAGTAACATAGTAGATAAGGTTTAAAAAAGACAGAAGTCCATCAAGTTCAACCTATACAAATCTAAAATACTTACAAAAAGCTCCAGTTAAGCTTAAATAACCCCACTAAAAGGTGACCCCTTTAATACTAGCAATCATATCCATGAATTTTGTTTATATACAGAAATGTATCCAGACTATTTTTAAATGTATCTAGGGTATTGGCATTCACTACCTCCTTTGGTAATGAGTTCCACAATTTTATTGCTCTTACAGTGAAAACACGTTTCCGTTGCAGGAGATTAAGGGGCCTATCTATCAAGCTCTGGTGGTGCAATGCTGAATACGGAGATCGTATTCCTCTCCACATTCAGTGAGGTCTTGCGGACCTGATCCACACTGTTGGATCAGGTCCGCAAGACCTTTGATAATTCAGCATCTATATCTCCTTTCCTCCAACCTTAAATTGTGACCTCTTGGCTTCTGGCATCTCTGTATATGGCCTTGAATATATTTATATAAAGTAATCATGTCACCTCTGAAGCACCTTTTTTCTAAAGAAAACAGACCCAGTTTGGCTAGCCTCTCCTCATAGGTTAAATTCTCCAATCCCCTTATTAGCTTTGTGGCCCTTCTCTGAACTTTTTCTAGTTCTGCAATATCTTTTTTTGTGATCAGTCCCCTGCATTCCATACTCAAGGTGAGGTCTTACCAGGGCTTTATATAGTGACAGAATTATGCTTTCCTCCCTTGAATCAATGCCTCTTTTAATACATGCTAGTATCTTATTAGCCTTTGAAGCCGCTGCCCCGCATTGTGCACCCATCTTTAGACCTAGATTTGGAGTTTGGCGGTAGCCTAAAACCAGCGTTAGGAGCCTCTAACGCTGGTTTTCACGGCTAACGCCGGTATTTGGAGTCACTCAAAATAGGGTCTAACGCTCACTTTTCAGCCACGACTTTTCCATACCGCAGATCCCCTTACGTAAATTGCGTATCCTATCTTTTCAATGGGATTTTTATAACTCCGGTATTTAGAGTCGTTTCTGAAGTGAGCGTTAGACATCTAATGACAAAACTCCAGCCGCAAGAAAAAAGTCAGTAGTTAAGAGCTTTCTGGGCTAACGCCGGTTTCTAAAGCTTTAACTACTGTACTCTAAAGTACACTAACACCCATAAACTACCTATGTACCCCTAAACCGAGGTCCCCCCACATCGCCGACACTCGAATAATTTTTTTTAACCCCTAATCTGCCGACCGCCACCTACGTTATCCTTATGTACCCCTAATCTGCTGCCCCTAACACCGCCGACCCCTGTATTATATTTATTAACCCCTAATCTGCCCCCCACAACGTCGCCTCCACCTGCCTACACTTATTAACCCCTAATCTGCCGAGCGGAGCTCACCGCTATTCTAATAAATGTATTAACCCCTAAAGCTAAGTCTAACCCTAACACTAACACCCCCCTAAGTTAAATATAATTTACATATAACGAAATTAATTAACTCTTATTAAATAAATTATTCCTATTTAAAGATAAATACTTACATGTAAATTAAACCCTAATATAGCTACAATATAAATTATAATTATATTGTAGCTATTTTAGGATTAATATTTATTTTACAGGCAACTTTGTAATTATTTTAACCAGGTACAATAGCTATTAAATAGTTAATAACTATTTAATAGCTAAAATAGTTAAAATAATTACAAAATTACCTGTAAAATAAATACTAACCTAAGTTACAATTAAACCTAACACTACACTATCAATAAATTAATTAAATAAACTACCTACAATTACCTACAATTAACCTAACACTACACTATCAATAAATTAATTAAATACAATTCCTACAAATAAATACAATTAAATAAACTAGCTAAAGTACAAAAAATAAAAAAGAACTAAGCCCCCTAATAAAATAACAAAGCCCCCCAAAATAAAAAATTCCCTACCCTATTCTAAATTACTAAAGTTAAAAGCTCTTTTACCTTACCAGCCCTGAACAGGGCCCTTTGCGGGGCATGCCCCAAGAAGTTCAGCTCTTTTGCCTGTAAAAAAAACATACAATACCCCCCCCTAACATTACAACCCACCACCCATATACCCCTAATCTAACCCAAACCCCCTTAAATAAACCTAACACTAAGCCCCTGAAGATCTTCTTAACTTGTCTTCACCTCACCGGGTATCACCGATCGGTCCTGGCTCCGATATCTTCATCCAACCCAAGGGGGCTAGACATCCACTGAAGAAGTCCAGAAGAGGATCCAAAGTCTTCATCCTATCCGGGAAGAAGAGGCTATCCGGACCGGCAACCATCTTGATCCAAGCGGCATCTTCTATCTTCATCCGATGACGACCGGCTCCATCCTGAAGACCTCCACAGCGGACCCATCTTCTTCCGGCGACGTCCAACTGAAGAATGACGGTTCCTTTAAGGGACGTCATCCAAGATGGCGTCCCTCGAATTCCGATTGGCTGATAGGATTCTATCAGCCAATCGGAATTAAGGTAGGAATATTCTGATTGGCTGATGGAATCAGCCAATCAGAATCAAGTTCAAGCCAATCAGCCAATCAGATTGAGCTCGCATTCTATTGGCTGATGGAATCAGCCAATCAGAATATTCCTACCTTAATTCCGATTGACTGATAGAATCCTATCAGCCAATCGGAATTCGAGGGACGCCATCTTGGATAATGTAAGTAGCGGCGGTTTACGGAGCGGCAGATTAGGGGTTAATAATAAAATGCAGGTGTCAGCGATAGCGGGGGCGGCAGATTAGGGGTTAATAAGTGTAAGGTTAGGGGTGTTTAGACTCGGGGTACATGTTAGGGTGTTAGGTGCAGATGTAGGAAGTGTTTCCCCATAGCAAACAATGGGGCTGCGTTAAGAGCTGAACGCGGCTTTTTTGCAGGTGTTAGGTTTTTTTTCAGCTCAAACAGCCCCATTGTTTTCTATGGGGGAATCGTGCACGAGCACGTTTTTGAGGCTGGCCGCTTGCGTAAGCAACTCTGGTATTGAGAGTTGAAGCTGCGTTAAAAATGCTCTACGCTCCTTTTTTGGAGCCTAACGCAGCCTTTATGTGGACTCTCAATACCAGAGTTATTTTTATGGTGCGGCCAGAAAAAAGCCGGCGTTAGTTTTTTCGGGTCGTTACCGACAAAACTCCAAATCTAGCGGTATGTTTGTTATCTATTACTACTCCCAAATCCCTTTCCTCCTCTGTTTGGCTAAGTCTTGTCCCATTTAAAAATACATTGCCTGCTTATTTTTACTTCCAAAATGTAGAATCTTGCATTTTCCCATATTAAATCTCAATTTCCGATCTTGGTGGCCCTTCTATGCCGCCGAGACCAGTAGGCAGGAACGGATCGGTAGGTCTACACCCACGGGGAGTACCTTTTTACTTTTATACTAAGGACTCCAGAGTGCCGTATTTCCATACACCTATAGCGCCCCTCCTCTGCCCTACCACGTAAATAAGTTAGGGAACTTGACTGCCTATAAAGCCTTCTCCCCCTTTAATACTAGCAATCATATCCATGAATTTTGTTTATATACAGAAATGTATCCAGACTATTTTTAAATGTATCTAGGGTATTGGCATTCACTACCTCCTTTGGTAATGAGTTCCACAATTTTATTGCTCTTACAGTGAAAACACGTTTCCGTTGCAGGAGATTAAGGGGCCTATCTATCAAGCTCTGGTGGTGCAATGCTGAATACGGAGATCGTATTCCTCTCCACATTCAGTGAGGTCTTGCGGACCTGATCCACACTGTTGGATCAGGTCCGCAAGACCTTTGATAATTCAGCATCTATATCTCCTTTCCTCCAACCTTAAATTGTGACCTCTTGGCTTCTGGCATCTCTGTATATGGGCCTTGAATTATTTATATAAAGTAATCATGTCACCTCTGAAGCACCTTTTTTCTAAAGAAAACAGACCCAGTTTGGCTAGCCTCTCCTCATAGGTTAAATTCTCCAATCCCCTTATTAGCTTTGTGGCCCTTCTCTGAACTTTTTCTAGTTCTGCAATATCTTTTTTTGTGATCAGTCCCCTGCATTCCATACTCAAGGTGAGGTCTTACCAGGGCTTTATATAGTGACAGAATTATGCTTTCCTCCCTTGAATCAATGCCTCTTTTAATACATGCTAGTATCTTATTAGCCTTTGAAGCCGCTGCCCCGCATTGTGCACCCATCTTTAGACCTAGATTTGGAGTTTGGCGGTAGCCGTGAAAACCAGCGTTAGAGGCTCCTAACGCTGGTTTTAGGCTACCGCCGGTATTTGGAGTCACTCAAAATAGGGTCTAACGCTCACTTTTCAGCCACGACTTTTCCATACCGCAGATCCCCTTACGTAAATTGCGTATCCTATCTTTTCAATGGGATTTTTATAACTCCGGTATTTAGAGTCGTTTCTGAAGTGAGCGTTAGACATCTAATTACAAAACTCCAGCCGCAGGAAAAAAGTCAGTAGTTAAGAGCTTTCTGGGCTAACGCCGGTTTCTAAAGCTCTTAACTACTGTACTCTAAAGTACACTAACACCCATAAATTACCTATGTACCCCTAAACCGAGGTCCCCCCACATCGCCGACACTCGAATAATTTTTTTTAACCCCTAATCTGCCGACCGCCACCTACGTTATCCTTATGTACCCCTAATCTGCTGCTCCTAACACCGCCGACCCCTGTATTATATTTATTAACCCCTAATCTGCCCCCCACAACGTCGCCTCCACCTGCCTACACTTATTAACCCCTAATCTGCTGAGCGGAGCTCACCGCTATTCTAATAAATGTATTAACCCCTAAAGCTAAGTCTAACCCTAACACTAACACCCCCCTAAGTTAAATATAATTTACATATAACGAAATTAATTAACTCTTATTAAATAAATTATTCCTATTTAAAGATAAATACTTACATGTAAATTAAACCCTAATATAGCTACAATATAAATTATAATTATATTGTAGCTATTTTAGGATTAATATTTATTTTACAGGCAACTTTGTAATTATTTTAACCAGGTACAATAGCTATTAAATAGTTAATAACTATTTAATAGCTAAAATAGTTAAAATAATTACAAAATTACCTGTAAAATAAATACTAACCTAAGTTACAATTAAACCTAACACTACACTATCAATAAATTAATTAAATAAACTACCTACAATTACCTACAATTAACCTAACACTACACTATCAATAAATTAATTAAATACAATTCCTACAAATAAATACAATTAAATAAACTAGCTAAAGTACAAAAAATAAAAAAGAACTAAGCCCCCTAATAAAACAACAAAGCCCCCCAAAATAAAAAATGCCCTACCCTATTCTAAATTACTAAAGTTAAAAGCTCTTTTACCTTACCAGCCCTGAACAGGGCCCTTTGCGGGGCATGCCCCAAGAAGTTCAGCTCTTTTGCCTGTAAAAAAAACATACAATACCCCCCCTAACATTACAACCCACCACCCATATACCCCTAATCTAACCCAAACCCCCCTTAAATAAACCTAACACTAAGCCCCTGAAGATCTTCTTAACTTGTCTTCACCTCACCGGGTATCACCGATCGGTCCTGGCTCCGATATCTTCATCCAACCCAAGCGGGGGCTAGACATCCACTGAAGAAGTCCAGAAGAGGGTCCAAAGTCTTCATCCTATCCGGGAAGAAGAGGCGATCCGGACCGGCAACCATCTTGATCCAAGCGGCATCTTCTATCTTCATCCGATGACGACCGGCTCCATCCTGAAGACCTCCACAGCGGACCCATCTTCTTCCGGCGACGTCCAACTGAAGAATGACGGTTCCTTTAAGGGACGTCATCCAAGATGGCGTCCCTCGAATTCCGATTGGCTGATAGGATTCTATCAGCCAATCGGAATTAAGGTAGGAATATTCTGATTGGCTGATGGAATCAGCCAATCAGAATCAAGTTCAAGCCAATCAGCCAATCAGATTGAGCTCGCATTCTATTGGCTGATGGAATCAGCCAATCAGAATATTCCTACCTTAATTCCGATTGACTGATAGAATCCTATCAGCCAATCGGAATTCGAGGGACGCCATCTTGGATAATGTAAGTAGCGGCGGTTTACGGAGCGGCAGATTAGGGGTTAATAATAAAATGCAGGTGTCAGCGATAGCGGGGGCGGCAGATTAGGGGTTAATAAGTGTAAGGTTAGGGGTGTTTAGACTCGGGGTACATGTTAGGGTGTTAGGTGCAGATGTAGGAAGTGTTTCCCCATAGCAAACAATGGGGCTGCGTTAAGAGCTGAACGCGGCTTTTTTGCAGGTGTTAGGTTTTTTTTCAGCTCAAACAGCCCCATTGTTTTCTATGGGGGAATCGTGCACGAGCACGTTTTTGAGGCTGGCCGCTTGCGTAAGCAACTCTGGTATTGAGAGTTGAAGCTGCGTTAAAAATGCTCTACGCTCCTTTTTTGGAGCCTAACGCAGCCTTTATGTGGACTCTCAATACCAGAGTTATTTTTATGGTGCGGCCAGAAAAAAGCCGGCGTTAGTTTTTCGGGTCGTTACCGACAAAACTCCAAATCTAGCGGTATGTTTGTTATCTATTACTACTCCCAAATCCCTTTCCTCCTCTGTTTGGCTAAGTCTTGTCCCATTTAAAAAATACATTGCCTGCTTATTTTTACTTCCAAAATGTAGAATCTTGCATTTTCCCATATTAAATCTCAATTTCCGATCTTGGTGGCCCTTCTATGCCGCCGAGACCAGTAGGCAGGAACGGATCGGTAGGTCTACACCCACGGGGAGTACCTTTTTACTTTTATACTAAGGACTCCAGAGTGCCGTATTTCCATACACCTATAGCGCCCCTCCTCTGCCCTACCACGTAAATAAGTTAGGGAACTTGACTGCCTATAAAGCCTTCTCCCCAGCTTCGGCTAAGAGGACATTTATTACCACTATTTCTTGGAGGGTCTGTGTACTGGATGCCCGCCTTATCATTTATTTACCTTACGGCTACTGGGCCTACCCCACATATCCTCACTGCATAATCTGGCTATCAGAGGCCTCACAGGCTGACACTTTTTCCAAGCCCTTGGTGCTGTCACATACAGCCACGGTCCCACTTCCATTTCTCTATCCCTAGGACTTCCTACAGTGATCTCCCCATGGGGAATAACTTTTTTTCCACCATTTTAGTATAACCCAGATAAATTTGGGATATCCTGGCCCAATGCTCACAAGGAAATCTCCTAGGTCTTTGCCCTGCATAAGGGCCTCCTGAGAGGGTGAAGAGTACCGCTATCCCAACACCCCCCCCCCCAGTGCCTGGGTGACCTTAAGCTACTTTAACTGGAACAAGTGGGGAAGTCCTATGGGACTCTGCCCTATCTGGGGATTGCTTAGAAGTGAGGAGTGAATAAATACCCATTGGAGAGTACCATTACTCTTTCTCTAGATTGGGCCTGAACCTGCTCCTCATCACACAGGCACTTTGAAACATATTCCTTTGTGAACCCTGGGTTAAGACACTATCTAGGTCACTGTGTACTCTGTTTGCCAAATTGCATTTCAGCTGCTGCGTCAGCTTATGTACCTCTGTGGTCCATACCCAGAATGGAGTATTATTCTTATGTCTTATGTATTTTGCTTGCATTTGGTTTCTAGGTGGCAACAACGGCCCTCCACACACCCATGCCCTTACACTCCACAAGCCACCCACTAAACTCTGCACTCTAGGTAACATCCAGGTCCACGATATTGGCTAGTGCCCTCCCTCACACATAGTGTATTTGCTACTCAGTACAGTAGGACCTATATTACCCTACCATACTCCCTTTCTATTCTTAGTTACAGGGCTATCACACCCAGAGGGTACTTAAATTCTAATTATAACGACCCTGCATAGTGCATAGTTAACACTTAGCCCAGCACTCACTAGAACCTATAAGCCTATAACTTGGGGTTTGCCCCATCTTTACCTCTTATTCAAATCAAGGTTAGGAGCATATCTTCATAGGCCCAGTGTGTACAACCTCCACCTCATAGCTGCTGCGTCAGCTTTTACTGTCTTTGGGACCCCACCCAAAGTGTAGTGTTACATAACTGTATTATATTCTTGGTTTATTGTGAATTGTATTGCTCTGTTATATATATCACTCACACTAGGATATTAAGGGCAAACTGTGGGTCTCACTGGTGGAGATTGGTTGCTGCTGGTCTCCTTGTGCCTCCTCCTTTCCGGCCTAGCTTGTCTGGGCTGGTCACTTCCCTTATCCCTTTCCCCTTCCTCACGATCATATGCCCTTTTCCCTGAGGTGCGCGGGGGTCTGTAGGGACCGCCGTATATACAGCAATTAGTAAGCTTATATACACTTGGTGATATCACATGAAAGATGTAAAAGAAAAGAAAAAGCACACCAGGGTACGATTCAAGTGAAGATTTATTGACATAAAACACACGCAACTTACAATGTTGCACTTACTAGATTAAAAACAATAATGAGCCTGTAGACTGAAATTGTCTTTGTGTGCGCTGGAACAGAAGATGACAAACAGTTCCTATCCGCCGGTCCGGGTAACTGCAAGGCGTCCGGACTGCCCTCTGCAATACCACGCTAACCGTCCACAAAGAAAGACCAGGAACAGTGTCCTTTTCCTCGACGCGTTTCCCCCGAACCTCGGTCGGGCTTTATCAAGAGGTAGATGAGTGCTGTTTAGTTTTGGCGCCCTGCGGCTTTTTGAATGTCCATACTTGACGAACACACCCCCAGGGGTTGCCGTGGGTGTGACGTATCCTGCCTATTCGATTGGTGGATGGTTTGTGACAGACCAAAACAACATAATATACATATTGTTTACAGACTATCCCTTACGTGATGACATATTATGCATAATATCATAATGAGAATAAAATGTTTCAAAATTAAGCATCTTGTTTATATTGTTGTATATTTGATAGCAAAAATGAAACGGTTCAGAAAGGATATACTTATAAACTAAACCCTCTGTTCACTAATGTTCATAAAAAATCAACAGGTATACCCATAAATAATAAATTTGAGCCTTTAACAAACAGTAAGGATATTGATCCAGCAGTATGGGATACAAGGGGAGCAAGACCAAAGGAGAGCTCAGCCAATAATCATCATTATTTATGAGAAGGAGAGGGACAAAATTCCCTCAAACAAAATCTAGGAGACATGAGAATCAGGCCACGAAAAGATCACTAGAAAGGGAAGAAGAGGAAATAGAGGAGGAAAGGCAATACAGGCTAACAGGGCGATTAAGGAGAGATTAAAACAAACCAAGAATGAAATTTTTAATTTAGCTGAAATAGACCTTGATTCCAACGATATCAGCCTTTTACAAAAAGGTCTGAAATTCGCACTGAAAGCAAAGCCCAACAAGTTCGAAATGTATATAGATGTACATAAATTTGTACGAAAACTCACCTTACAACGGTACTATCTTAAGAATTCCGAAATAAAAACTACCCAGAATGTCCAGTATATTGAATCTAATGATTTGGTTACATTAAATATACTTAAGAGCTTAGAAAACAGCAATGTAGTACCTCCAAGCATTTAGTACAAAAGATAACTGCCTTAATAAATATAATGATAACCTAACTATCCTTGAAAGGAAATCCCTGCAGAAACTTACCAATGATAAAAATATTGTAGTACGCTCTGCTGATAAAGGCGGAGGTATAGTCATCCAACGTAGAGATGACTATATAAAAGAAGCGAATAACATCTTAAGTGACTCTAATACTTACAAATTATTATCATGGGACCCAACTCAAAATTATATTAAAGAATTGAATAAGATTTTAAATAAGCGAAGGAAGATGGTATTTTGAAAAATGATGAATTAAAATTTTTAAGCTGTCAACAACCAAATATATCAACATTTTACCATCCTCCAAAAGTCCATAAGGACCCTACCAACCCACTAGGTGCTGTTTAGTTTTGGCACCCTGCGGCTTTTTGAACTTCCATACTTGACGAACACACCCCCAGGGGTTTGCCGTGGGTGTGACGTATCCTGCATATTCGATTGGTGGATGGTTCGTGACAGACCAAAACAACATAATATACATATTGTTTACAGACTATCCCTTACGTGATGACATATTATGCATAATATTATAATGAGAATAAAATGTTTCAAAATTAAGCATCTTGTTTATATTGTTGCATATTTGATAGCAAAAATGAAACAGTTCAGAAAGGATAAACTTATAAACTAAACCCTCTGTTCACTAATGCTGTTGTACCTGTTATCTCAAACGATCATGGTTTAACCACTATTCAGTGCCTTTTTGCTGACAAGGCCTCTTTCTGCTACTTGCTTTTTCTGTGACTAAATACATAGATTTCGTATAACGCAAACCTCAAATAATATGAAAAACTGGCATCTCTATTATGGATAGTTGTTAAATTCTTTTTTGGATGAAAAATCCCGGACAGTATACGGGAGATTATTTTCCCTAAAGATCTTGCTAAGATTGTAGAACTACTATATCTAATAAAATTTGTAAACCCTAAATTGATTCTCATATCTTAAAAAATTAACATTGAGTATTATTGGAAGATTAAATACATTAATCCTTTATAGAATAAGAGAACATCTGATCTAAAAATTATAAATACTTTTAAGAATATAACCTAAAAAACTTTCTACATTAAGAGTAATGGAATATTAAAAACTTAATAATGTGAAAATTTCACTGATTTGAAGCAGCACCGGGAGAGACCAGCCCTGCATACGGGGAAAAGTGGTTCTTTGCCTACAGCAGCAAACAAATTGTCATTTGACATATAGATACTTCCAAAGGTACTGTTCCCAATGTTCAGGGTACTTTGAAAATTTGTTACCCCAACAGACTACCTTTTTGGCAACTTCTTATCACCCACGGGTGAACTTGGATATTCTTTCTTCAGTGGTGATAGAATTGGAATGTATTAGCACTACAGACCTCTGCTTTAGAGCTCGATCCGATAAAAATCGTCGCCCGCAAAAGCTGGCGACGCCAATATTTGCGCGGGTTTGGTATCCTATATACGGTGTAACCTAGAAGTTACGCGCGTATAGTTCTGCCGTCACCCGTAGTTTTTTGGGCCATAGGCAGGTATACCAAACCAGAGCAGTTTGGTATCCAATATACAGCTTAAGGACTTACGTGGCGAAAATGGAGAAATCTTACTCCATTTTCACCTCGCCACAAAAAGCAGCCGTAAGAAGCCTTACGCTTACTATTGGAGCCCCGTAACTCCCTAAACTACCTGCTAAATAAACCTAACACCTAACGCATGCGCAATGTCTATCTAGCTGTCAACCGCGATCTGCTAAATAAAACCTAACACCTAACGCATGCGCAATGTCTATCTACCTGTCAACCGCGATCCCCCCGCAATCCCTAATAAAGTATTTAACCCCTAAACCGCCGCCATCTACATAAACTAACCCCTACTGTGAGCCCCTAAAACCGCCACCATCTAACTGATCTATCCCTACTGTGAGCCCCTAAAACCGCCACCATCTACCTGATCTATCCCCTAATCTGACCCCTTACACCGCCGCCAGCTATATTAATATTATTAACCCCTAATCTAATATCCATAAAGTAATAAGCTCTATTACCAGCCCTTAAAAGGGCCTTTTGCGGGGCTTTGCCCCAAAGTTAACAGCTCTTTTGCCCTATAACCTGCCCTCCCTACACCGCCGCCACCTATATTAATGTATTAACCCCTAATGTAAGCCCCTTACACCGCCGCCATCTATATTAAAATTATTAACCCCTAATTTAATCTACCTACCCCGCCGCCAGCTATATTATCTATATTAACCCTAAGTATATTATAGTTAATATAGTTATTACATTATATATATTAACTATATTAACCCTAATTATATTAGGGTTAATATAGTTAATATAGTTACTATAGTATTTATATTAACTATATTAACTCTATCTAACCCTAACACCCCTAACTAAATTCTTATTAAATAAATCTAATTTATATTATAAACTAAAATATTCCTATTTAAATCTAAATACTTACCTATAAAATAAACCCTAAGATAGCTACAATATAATTAATTACATTGTAGCTATGTTAGGGTTTATATTTATTTTACAGGTAAATTGTTAATTATTTTAACTAGGTATAATAGCTATTAAATAGTTATTAACTATTTAATAGCTACCTAGTTAAAATAATTACCCAATTACCTGTAAAATAAATCCTAACCTAAGTTACAAATACACCTACACTATCAATAAATTAAATAAACTACAAATATCTATCTAAAAATACAATTAAATAAACTAAACTAAATTACAAAAAAAACAAACACTAAATTACAAAAAATAAAAAAAGATTACAAGATTTTTAAGCTAATTACACCTATTCTAAGCCCCTAATAAAATAATAAAGCCCCCCAAAATAAAAAAATTCCCTACCCTATTCTAAATTAAAAAAAGTTCAAAGCTCTTTTACCTTACCAGCCCTTAAAAGGGCCTTTTGTGGGGGCATGCCCCAAAGAAAACTGCTCTTTTGCCTGAAAAAAAAACACAATACCACCCCAACATTACAACCCACCACCCACATACCCCTAATCTAACCCAAACCCCCTTAAATAAACCTAACACTACCCCCCTGAAGATCTCCCTACCTTGTCTTCACCACACCGGGCCAAACTCCTCATCCGATCCGGGCGATGTCTTTATCCAAGGCAGCAAAGTCTTCTTCCATCCGGCAGCATCTTCCATCAAGTCTTCAATCTTTCCAATCAGCCAATCAGATTGACTTGAATCTGATTGGCTGATTCAATCAGCCAATCAGATTTTTCTACCTTAATTCCGATTGGCTGATAGAATCCTATCAGCCAATCGGAATTCGACGGACGCCATCTTGGATGACGTCATTTAACGGTACCTCATTCGTCGTTCAGTCGTCGGCCGGGATGGATGCTCCGCGTCGGAGGAGCGACGAATGAAGATTGAAGATGCCGCTTGATGGAAGATGCTGCCGGATGGAAGAAGACTTTGCTGCCGCTTGGATAAAGCCATCGCCCGGATCGGATGAGGAGTTCGGGCCCGGTGTGGTGAAGACAAGGTAGGGAGATCTTCAGAGGGGTAGTGTTAGGTTTATTTAAGGGGGGTTTGGGTTAGATTTAGGGGTATGTGGGTGGTGCGTTGTAATGTTGGGGGGTGGTATTGTGTTTTTTTTTTCAGGCAAAAGAGCAGTTTCTCTTGGGGCATGCCCCCACAAAAGGCCCTTTAAGGGCTGGTAAGGTAAAAGAGCTTTGAACCTTTTTTAATTTAGAATAGGGGTAGGGAATTTTTTTTATTTTGGGGGTTTTATTATTTTATTAGGGGGCTTAGAATAGGTGTAATTAGCTTAAAAATCTTGTAATCTTTTTTTTATTTTTTGTAATTTAGTGTTTTGTTTTGTTTTGTATTTAGTTTAGTTTATTTAATTGTATTTTTAGATAGATATTTGTAGTTTATTTAATTTATTGATAGTGTAGGTGTATTTTAACTTAGGTTTAGGATTTATTTTACAGGTAATTGGGTAATTATTTTAACTAGGTAAGCTATTAAATAGTTAATAACTATTTATTAGCTATTATAACTAGTTTAAAATAATTAACAATTTACCTGTAAAATAAATATAAACCCTAACATAGCTACAATGTAATTATTAATTATATTGTAGCTATCTTAGGGTTTATTTTATAGAGTAAGTATTTAGATTTAAATAGGAATATTTTAATTAATAATATTAATATTAGATTTATTTAATAAGAGTTTAGTTAGGATGTTAGAGTTAGATAGGGTTATTATACTTTAATATATATACTATAATATAATAGCGATATTAACTATACTAACCCTAATATAATTAGGGTTAATATAGTTAATATATATAATATAATAACTATATTAACTATATTAACCCTAATATAATTAGGGTTAATATAGTTTAATATAGCTGGCGGTGGTTGTCAGGGGGATTAGATTAGGGGTTAATACATTTATTATAGGTGGCCGCGGTGTAGGGGGATGTAGATTGTAGGCAAAAGAGCAGTTTACTTTGTGACAAAGCTCCACCAAAAGCCCTTTTAAGGGCTGGGCAAAAGAGCTGAATTCTTTGGGGCATGCCCCGCTAAAAGCCCTTTTAAGGGCTGGCAAAAGAGCTGTTACTCTTCGGGCAATGCCACGCAAAAAGCCCCTTTTCAGGGCTATTTGTAGGGTTAGACTTAGGTTTAGTGGTAGGATAGTTTAGTATTTTAGGGGTTAAATAATTTAATATAGATGGCTGGCAGGGTAGGGGATTAGTTTAGGGGTTAATAATTTTAAAATAGATAGCGGCGGGGTAGGGGCTCACTTTAGGGGGTAGGTAAGGTAGATGGCGGCGGTGTTAGGGGCTCACTTTAGGGGGTTATAGATTTAATATAGCTGCAGCGGTTTAGGGGTTTAATAACTTTATTAGGTTGCAGCGGGTTTGGGAGCGGCGGTTTAGGGGTTAATACATATTTTATTGTTAGGCTAGTGAGGGGGATAGCGGATAGAGGGTTAGACGTGTCGGGCTATGTAGGGAGGCATGTTAGACGTGTCGGGCTATGTTAGGGAGGCGTGTTAGACAGTGCGGGTGATTTCATACTTTAGTCAGGTTTTGTAGGCGCCGGCAGTTTCTAACGTGGCGCAAGTCAGATTTCTGGACATCGCTGGTTTATCCGACTTACGGCACGTTAGCATCTGACGGCGCCGTATATTGGATAGCTCGAGATGCGAGCTGAAACTGCGGGCGACGCGGGTTCCCTCGCTTGTGCCGCAAACTACGCCGTATATCGGATCGCCCCGCTGGTTTATCCGACTTACGGCACGTTAGCATCTGACAGCGCCGTATATTGGATAGCTCGAGATGCAAGCTGAAACTGCGGGCGATGAGGGTTCCCTCGCTTGCGCCACAAACTACGCCGTATATCGGATCGCGCCCTAGGTGTTTAGCAGAACTCCAGTGTATTAACATTACCGTGACATAACAGATAGTTCTGCATGAGTGGAACATTTTGAAGTAGTTACCAGTTTTTAATTTGTTTTTTAATTGTTAGTTGTAAGTATCAACATGGAAACTGATATGTATAGACATTAACCTTCTTGTCAAATAAGAAGGTAAGATTAGAAATATATATACAATATAACTCATTACAGCACAGATAGTTAAGCGCAATATCATTATTTTTTAGTTGTCTTTGAAAGTTTTTATCCTTTGAAATTGCAGCTGACATGTCAGAGCCTATGTTAGAAAATTATTTGATTCAGTTAATGTAAACAGTTTTGGAAAAAATTATTAAGAGAAAAAAGGTCAAGACAGTTTAATTTACTAGATACAAACATTGAAGGGCAGTAATATGTGAAGATGACCCTGACAATTTATTTAAATCACTTGATAAATTGTTATGTCAGGATGCGAGAGATTGGCAGGTTTTAATCCTGTTAGAAATTATATTCTGCAAAAAGGTAGTACCAAGGGGTTTAAGAATTCTTAAGAAACCCGCATTCGAATTAGATGAAGTAGAATACACCACAGAGTGGGAGGCAGCCAGCTGGAAATGTTCCAATAAATCATAAAAATATTGATTAAATATAGGGAACACAGACTTGATAAACTCAAAGGAAGAAATAGATGAGACCCTTCATAAGATACAACCTTTAAGAATTTAGAGAAATGGATAAACAGAAATAAGAGTATCTAATTTAGAGGTAATCAGTTAGACAAAGAATTAAAAATCAATAAACAAAATAAACTTAGAAGAGACATCAATGATTTTAAAGAAAATAAAATTTATACATACAAAAACAAAACATAAGGAGAACAGAGATATCACTTCTGATAGTAGAGATGACCCCAAACAGAATGAGAATAAGGCAAACATAAAATCAAAAATCCCATACAGTCATATGGTAGGAAGGCTAATAGTGGTTATACAAATTATTAATAGTTATGGACATATTTCACGCTATAAACCGAATACAAATTTTACTAATTACACTACACAACAGAATCATAATTCAAATATATATCAAAACCGTCAGCCTAGAAACAATAGATTTGACAGTAATGATGGATACAACCATAGGGTTCCAAATCACCAATTTAGAGATATAAGATCAGATAAAAATACCTCCAATCATTTTCCACAGTGGAGAAGGAGAGATTCATTTAGAGATAATAGGAACCAAGAACAGGACAATTTAAAATTAAGAATCATAAACAATCAACAGGGTATAGCCCCACAAATAATAAATTTGAGACTTTAACAAACAGTAAGGATATTGATCCAGCAGTATGGGATACAAGGGGAGCAAGACCAAAGGAGAGCTCAGACAAAAATCATCATTTTTTAGGAGGAGGAGAGGGACAAAATTCCCTCAAACAAAATCTAGGAGACATGAGAATCAGGCCAAGAAAAAGATCACTAGAAAGGGAGAAGAGGAAATAGAGGAGGAAAGGCAATACAGGCTAACAGGGCGATTAAGGAGAGATTAAATACAAACCAAGAATTACATTTTTAATTTAGCTGAAATAGACCTGATTCCGAATGATATCAGCCTTTTACAAAAAGGTCTGAAATTCGCACCGAAAGCAAAGCCAACAAGTTGAAATGTATATAGATGTACATAAATTTGTACGAAAACTCACCTTAAAACGGTACTATATTAAGAATACCGAAATAAAAACTACCCAGAATGCCCAGTATATTGAATCTAATGATTTGGGCACATAAATATACTTAAGAGCTTAGAAAACAGCAATGTAGTACCATCCAACATTGCACTACTATGAATCCCAATAGTTTGGATCCTGAACTTAATTACCAAGATGATTTATTAAATTTATCACATGTATGAACTAGAACCTAGCATTCAACATTTTGGTTTTAAAGGGAAATCAAGTTTTAACCCTTAGGGTCACAAGGTAGTTCATAGTAGCAATGTTTTCTAAGATGGTACTTAGAGACATTGAAGAAGCATTTAGTACAAAAGATAACTGCCTTATAAATTAATGATAACCTAACTATCCTTGAAAGGAAATCCCCTGCAGAAACTTACCAATGATAAAAATATTGTAGTACGCTCTGCTGATAAAGGCGGAGGTATAGTCATCCAAGCTAGAGATGACTATAAAAGAAGCGAATAAACATCTTAATGTGACTCTAATACTTACAAATTATTATCATGGGACCCAACTCAAAATTTATTAAAGAATTGAATAAAATTTTAAATAAGGGCGAAGGAAGATGGTAGTTTGAATAATAATGAATTAAAATTTTTAAGCTGTCAACAACCAAATATATCAACATTTTACACATCTTCCAAAGGTCCATAAGGACCCTACCAACCCACAGGTAGGCCCATTATTTCAGGGCTTGGTTCATCAGTTGAGAAATCTCTCTAAATATGTTGATTATTATCTTCCTCGGCCCTGGTGAAAAATACTAGAGCATATTTTAAAGATACCACGGCAGTGATTAAGGAATATGAGGGCATGAAGGGGAAGAAGATATGTGGTGGATTAGTTGCGATGTGTCATCCCTATATACATGTATTCCCCATGACAAGGACTAGAGAAAGCTAAAGAAGAATGTGATGAACTAGAACCTAGCATTCAAATTCTGGTTTTTAAAGGGAAATCAAGTTTTAACCCCTATAGGGTCACAAGGTGATCAAGTAGCAATGTTTTCTAAGATGGTATTAGAGACATTGAAGAAGCATTTAGTACAAAAGATAACTGCCTTTATAAATATAATGATAACCTAACTATCTTGAAAGGAAATCCTCCTGCAGAAACTACCAATGATAAAAATATTGTAGTACGCCTTGCTGATAAAGGTGGAGGGTATAGTCATCCAACGTAGAGATGACTATATAAAAGAAGCGAATAACATCTTAAGTGACTTCTAATATTACAAATTATTATCATGGGACCCAACTCAAAATTATATTAAAGAATTGATAAGATTTTAAATAAGCGAAGGAAGATGGTATTTTGAATAATGATGAATTAAAATTTTTAAGCTGTCAACAACCAATATATCAACATTTTACCATCTTCCAAAGGTCCATAAGGACCCCTACCAACCACCAGTTAGGCCCATTATTTCAGGGCTTGGTTCCATCAGTGAGAATCTTTCTAAATATGTTGATTATTATCTTCCAGCCCCTGGTGAAAAATACTAGAGCATATTTTAAAGATACCACGGCAGTGATTAAAGGAAATGAGGGCATGAAGTGGAAGAAGATATGTGGTGGATTAGTTGCGATGTGTCATCCCTATATACATGTATTCCCCATGACAAGGGACTAGAGAAAGCTAAGAAGAATTAAATAATTGGCAAATGCTGTTACATCATATTAATGTTTTGTTAGAATGCATGAAGTTTATTCTTCAACCACAATTATTTTACCTTTTGAACATAAGTTTTATTTTCAGATACAGGGAACGGCAATGGGGATGACCTTCGCTCCCTCAAATGTCAATCTATATGTAAATCGCTTTGAACTGGAATTTATTTGGAAAAATAATCCTTTTTCTAACATTATAATTAAATATGGAAGGTATATAGATGATGTTTTGATGGAAAGGGGGATGAGATATTAATTGATAGTTTTTATAAATTTTATCATATAATATGACTACAATTTAAAATTCACCAAAGCCTTTTCCAATACTCAAATTGAATTTCTGGAACTAATTTTATACAAGGATAAAGACAATAAAATAGCAGTTAAAAATTTTAAGGAAAACAACAGATAGGAACAGTTTCATCCAAGCTAAAAGTGCACACAAGAGGAGCTGGATCCTAAATGTCCCGTAATAGCCCAATTTTTACATTTGAGAAGAAACTGTACATATTTGAGGAATTTAAATAGAGAGATATCCCTGGCAAATAAAATGCTTAGAAAAAGGATATAGTAAGGAGATGATCAACATAACCAGGGCGATAAAGCTTTAGCAAAAGACAGAAGCTTACTTTTCAATAAAGTAAAATGAACAAATGATCACCTATTTGAACTAGGGTGCATAATGAAGCTAATAACAACACTCTCAGCCAACACTAAACCTATTAGGTTTATCACACTTATAACAAAGGGTCTAAAGAGCTTGAAAATATCGTACAGAAACACTGGCCTCTTCTAATGATAGATCCCCTATTGAAGTCTAGAATAAATGAAAAACCAGGTGTTCACTTACAAGAAAGGCAAAAGTCTTAAAAATATACTGGCACCCTAATAAATTGAGAGATAAGAAAGAGCAAAAAGGTGCAACTATCTCTGCTACTGAAAAGTGGTTAACCACATGGAAAGGCACTTATAAATGTGGTAAAGCCAGGTGCAACATGTGTGCACATGTAGACACATACTCCTACTTTCTCCCGAACTCCGAACTAACAGAAACTTTTAATATTATAACTTCAAGTAGAAAAAACTGTGACTCCACATATGTAGTCGATTTAATGCAATGTTGGTGTGGCCTACTTTATGTAGCCTCACACGAAGAGGAAGATTAGCGTAGAACAAATGAGCATAACTACAATATTAAAGAGAAACTTATAAGCACACGAGTGTATCAAAACATTTTTAGAACACCATGCAGTAATCCTAAAATCATTGAAAGTACAGGTGATAGATTGGGCCCCACAAAATAAACCGAACAGACTGCTAGATTTAAGAAGGCTAGAAACAAAATGGATCTACAAGTTAAGACACTTCAACCATTAGGGCTAAATATTGACATGATATAGCAGCATATATGTAGATAGTCAGAAAGTGAATTTTAGTGTAATTACCCATATACATATTATGTTTCATTTTAAGAACTCCTTGCTTCTGGTTTACTAAAATATTCACTTTTTATATATATAGGATATAACGTCATGAAATGAAGGGTGTTTCATTTAGATGTTAGTTTTTTAAATTCTTGACATATCAATTTTAGTATGAAAATGTATACAAAAGTTCTTAGTTTGTTTCAGTAATTTAAAAATTTTAATCCATCAGTATAATTTTCACAATTATTAGGTTTTTAATATTCCATTACTCTTAATGTAGAAAGTTTTTTAGGTTATATTCTTAAAAAGTATTTATAATTTTTTAGATCAGATGTTCTCTTATTCTAATAGAGGATTAATATATTTAATCTTCCAATAATACCTCAATGTTCATTTTTTAAGATAAGAGAATCAATTTAGGGTTTATACATTTTATTAGATATAGTAGTTCTACAATCTTAGCAAGAATCTTTAGGGAAAAATAATCTCCTGTATACTGTCCCGGATTTTTCATCTATAAAAAGAATTTAACAACTACCATAATAGAGATGCCAGTTTTTCATATTATTTGAGGTTTTGCGTTATATGAAATCTATGTATCTTAGTCACAGAAAAAGCAAGTAGCCAGAAAGAGGCCTTACGCATATTATTATTGTCAGCAAAAAGGCACTGAATAGTGGTTTAAACCGATGATCGTTTGAGATAACAGGTACGACAGCATTAGTGAAACAGAGGGTTTAGTTTATAAGTATATCCTTCTGAACCGTTTCATTTTTGCTATCAAATATGCAACAATATAAAACAAGATGCTTAATTTTGAAACAATTTTATTCTCATTATGATATTATGCATAATATGTCATCACGTAAGGGATAGTCCTGTAAACAATATGTATATTATGTTGTTTTGGTCTGTTACGAACCATCCACCAATCGAATAGGCAGGATACGTCACACCCACGGCAACCCCTGGGGGTGTGTTCGTCAAGTATGGACATTCAAAAAGCCGCAGAGCCGCCAAAACTAAACAGCACTCATCTACCTCTTGATAAAGCCCGACCGAGGTTCGGGGGAAATGCGTCGAGGAAAAGGACACTGTTCCTGTTCTTTCTTTGTGGACGGTTAGGGTGGTATTGCAGAGGGCAGTCCGGACGCCTTGCAGTTACCCGGACCGGCGGATAGGAACTGTTTGTCATTTTCTGTTCCAGCGCACACAAAGACAATTTCAGTCTACAGGCTCATTATTGTTTTTAATCTAGTAAGTGCAACATTGTAAGTTGCGTGTGTTTTATGTCAATAAATCTTCACTTGAATCGTACCCTGGTGCACTTCTTTTTCTTTTCTTTTACATATGGTCAGGCCACAAGTTAAATAAGGATCCTTTTGACTGATTTGAAGCAGCACCGGTTGAGACCAGCCCTGCATATGGGGAAAAGTGGTTCTTTGCCTACAGAAGCAAACAAATTGTCATTTGACATCTGGATACTTCCAAAAGGTACTGTTCCCAATGTTCAGGGTACTTTGAAAATTTGTTACCCCCAACAGACTACCTTTTTGGCAACTTCTTATCACCCACGGGTGAACTTGGATATTCTTTCTTCAGTGGTGATAGAATTGGAATGTATTAGCACTACAGACCTCTGCTTTAAGTGTTTAGCAGAACTCCAGTGTATTAACATTACCGTGACATAACCAGATAGTTCTGCATGAGTGGAACATTTTGAAGTATTTACCGGGTTTTTTAATTTGTTTTTTAATTGTTAGTCGTAAGTATCAACATTGTAAACTGATATGTATAGACATTAACCTTTTGTCAAATAAGAAGGTAAGATTAGAAATATATATACACATATAACTCATTACAGGCACAGATAGTTAAGTGCAACATCATTATTTTTTAGTTGTCACACGAAAAAATGATTTAATTCAAATGTATAGGTGGTCCTCAGTCACGCTCTCACTCTTATGTTGTAAATCCATGTTTTATTTATGCTCTAGATAGACAGTTTACACCTTTATAACTCCTACCTCTTACAGGGCTGTGAAAAAGTATTTGTGCTGCTGCACTGTGGTGCAAAGAGACTCCCATGCCCTGGCCTAAAATGCCGGACACCTTGAGGAGACATCCTAAAACCCCTTTAGTGGTTAAGAAAACAGTCCTAGACCACTTTTCCCAGCGTTCCACAGACCCTGCCCAGGTCGAGAGAATGGGTAGTGACCAGGACTCTCAGGGCAAAGGCTCTCAGTCGAGCGCACACTCCATGGCCCACCTACAACATTACATCACTGAAAACACCTTGAAGAAAATGCTTGCAGCTCAAACCAAATCTATTACATCTGAAATTCAACGCAGCTCTGCAGAACTGCAGAAGGACATAGCTGAGATAAGAGATAGGGTGGATACCCTGGAATGGCCAGCATGATGATCTGGCTACTGACCACTCCAACTTACTCTCTTATGCGAAAATCTAGCCGATCAAATAACTCAATTGGAACTGAAGCTTGCAGGACGTGGAAGATAGAGCCAGAAGGAACAATGTTCGCTTTAGAGGTATTCCAGAAAGCGTTCCCACTGGCGAGTTACAATAATTCCTTAAATCCCTTTTTTAGGCCTTCTTGAGGGCAACTCGTACATCATGGAGCAGGCACATATATCCCTTAGACCAAGATTGATGACTTCGGACAAATCAAGGGATGTGATGGTGTGTTTCCATAACTTTACATTTAAGGACTGACTGATGCAGGCTGCATTCAGCAAACCTACACTATAGGACACTTCAAGGACATCCAATTGCTGCCAGACCTGTCAGCTCATACTCTGCAACAAAGGAAACCTTTACGCGCCCTTGACTTTGCAGCTAAGGAAGGCCAACATTAAATACGGATGGGGCTTCCCTACTAAGCTCATTATCACAAAGAATAACAAAATGCATGTTGTCCTCCTCTCCTTCACTGGGCAGTACCCTCTTGGCAAATTGGGGTATCCTGATTGAACCGGATCAGCAAGGGTCAGTACCCCCTCTAAGCTATGGGCATTAGCCCCTGAGTGGTCTCTTAGAGATAGTGGGCCTAAGCAACAAAAACCCAATATGTCGGATCATTAAGACCTCAGACCCTGCCGACCTGAGACATACCCGCACATTTCAGGGACATTATTGAGTCTGAGTTATGTTTATATTATGTTGTGTATTATGCCTGTCTCAATTAGATAGGCTTGTTTATACTGTCTATACTATTGTAATTTTTGTATGAGAGCGGGGCTGACCTTATCAGCCCTCATCACTAAGTTCACGTTAGCTCCCCCCTGTTTAGGGGGCCCATACTAGGGTTCTACTCAGGTGGACTACTTCCACCAATCCCCCCCCCACCCATACACCCCCTCCCTAGCCCTACCCTATTCCTAACCTCAACTAAGTACTTAACCCCTCCAACTCCATTTTAGCTCAAGCTTCCCATTCCAAAGCACTACAACCTACTGGTAAGGACATGGCTCACCTCAGATTCCTCACACACAATGTTAGGAGTTTTAAACACTTTAGGTAAGAGGAGCCTTCATGCCAGATCATTACAACACCACAGGGCAGATGTCGTGCTCCTACAGGAAACACACTTCCTAGCTCATGCCCATCCCACAGTAATTTCTAGGGATTATCCCGTTTTTGAGGAAGCCTCAAACACTAAGAAAGCCAGTGGAGTTGCCATTTTGGTACACAAGAGAGTAGCCTTTGAACTTATACACGCATTTAGGGACCCCCATGCCAGATTTCTCATTTTAGTTTGCACCCTTGACCATATACCATATACACTGATCTCCGCATACCTGCCGAATACACTTCAGCCTTGGTATTTGAAGAAAATTCTCGGAAAAATTGAGCAACTCAAACAGGTAGAGGAGTCCTGGCAGGAGATTTTAATATGATATGGGACAACATGCTAGGACAGGAAAGCCAAGCCTGCCAATTCAAAACACCTTAAGGTAAACCCTGTAAGTGATAGATTTAGAACCTTAATGACACAGTTTGGGTATTTCAACATTTGGCGATCGCTATACCCAGCGGAGAGAGAGATTTACACCCACTTCTCTCACCCGCATGTCACCCTATTCGAGACTCGACTACATTTTCTCACACGCCCATACCCTTGACAAGGTAAAACTAGCCTCCATCTCTATATGCCCCTGGGCAGATCAAGACCAACTACTAACTGGCATAACCTCCGTGGGACGTAGCCATGGACCAGACCCGCCTGAAGACTCCCCCATCACATCCTCTCAGACGTCCCTTTTAGGGAAGAATTGAGAAGGAAATTAAGTTTACTATTAATACAAACAAGAATACGCAACTTAGGAATGACATAATTTTGGGGGCATTTAAGGCCACCATAAGAGGCCTCGTTATTAAAAAAGAGTCCTTGCGTAAACAGGCAGGGTTACCGCTATAACAAGCGTACTGCAAATTAAGGGAACTGGTACAGCAAACAGCGTACATCTGACACACCAGGACTGAGAGACAAAATTAAAGACATTAGACTCCACATCGGACAGATTGAGTTTAAAAAGGCCCAAGCCAATCTTCTCAAACTAAAACAAATGATGTATGCCAAGGGCAATAAAGCCGATTCTGTCCTAGCCAATAGACTTAGGCAGCGGGTAAGCGTCTCTCGAATTCATACTATTAAAAAAGGAGGTCAGAGCTTTAAACTCCCAACTCAAATAGGTCAGCAATTTAGAGACTACTATTCATCGCTATATAATATATGAGATAATGTATCCACTACTTCTGCCCCTTCTAAGGCTATAAGCTCTTTTCTAACCTCTTCCCCTTAACACAGATCAAAAAGAGTCCCTTAATAACCCCTTCTCGCTCCAAGAAATAAAATGTGTCATCAAAAACTTAAAAACCTCTTAAAGCTCCTAGGCCTGACGGGTATACAGCAATCTTTTATAAAACTTACATTCACCACTACTGCTCAGTTTCTTTAACCTAGCAAACTCTGAAGGTGCTTTTAACAAGGAGTTCCTTGAGGCGACCATAATTACCATCCCCAAACCAGATAAAGACCCCATGCTTTGCAACAAATTACAGACCAATCTCTCTGATCAACTTGGATATTAAGATTTACTCCAAAAATGCTTGCAAACATAATTTCTAACCTATTGCCAGGCCTCATAGATCCCGATCAGGTGGGTTTCATCCCGGGTAGGGAGGGGCCCGGATAATACAAGGAGATTGTTAAATATTCTCATGGGAATCAGATTAAAATAGGGCCCATAGCAGTAATTTCCATTGACGCTGAGAAGGTTCACACTCACAAAGCAAGCCTTACATTGTATCACCATTTTCGAGACGTACTTTCAAAATCCTCACTCACTGGTATTACGTTCCAACTAGACTAGTCAAAATATTCCCCTCATCCACAGCCCTATGTTGGAGGAAAATGTGGCCAGACAGGCGACATGACCCACATATGGTGGAGTTTTGCCCCAAGATCAAACCACTCTGGAGTGCTTTGTTTCTCCCTTCTAGCCGGTTTTAGGGATAGCATTACCTAGAACTCCGGAAATAGCCTTACTCCACATAGGTACTTGTAGGCTACCTAAGTATCAAGGATATATAAGTATCTATCTGTTCTCCGCAGTTATGCTCTCAATAGCTAGATCCTGGAAAGCTTCAAATTCCTCGCCATGGTCTGACATAGGTCAGGCTTATGGCTTATATGTACTCAACGGAGAGGAAATATTTTCTTTTCTGTTGGAAAAAAAGACATTTTTGAAATAATATGGGCTGAGTGGAAATCCAAGTACGACAGCCAATGGTTCCCGAACATAGATGTATAGAGATTTTCACAATCTTATTTGAGGGGTTATTCTCAGCCCCCACCCCCCCCCCCCCGTACCCCTCCCAACAAGAGTATTAAACAACCACCCCTTCCACCCAGTGTATATTTTATCCAGACCTGCTAGACGCCTTCTATTGGTTTTCCAAGATCTCCCTCACTACCCTTATCTTGACCCCCTCCTCCTTATGGAACATTTATATATGTTTTCTCATAGTCTAACAGTTTTAATTTTTCTGTCTATGTTCCTGAATATAACTTTGCAATATTGTGATGAAGGCAATGATTTAACCCAGATGCAGTTTCCATTGCTATTGTCTCTGTTATTTTTTTATTTTCCATATCCTGTTACTAAGTCTGTGTAAATGTGTGGAGCACCGTTGGGTGCAATGTTACTTATTTATCATGAAAATAAAATATATTTGAAGAAATCTCATTTTCCATTTACTTGCCCATACTTCTAATCTGTGTATCAGAGACACTACTGAAGTAGGATGTAAATTGTATTGCTCCTCAAGTTAAGTTCTGCAATAAACCATGTTGAACTCAGCTCACTGTGTTTTCTGCATCTCATGACATGGTGTCAGAAGTACTTACCTGAGCATCTGTTTTTCTGATCGGTGACGATGTCTAAGTTCACTCCACCTGATCCATTTGATTTCTTCCAGCCTGAAGCATGGCCTACCTGGCGACAGTGGTTTGCACGCTTTCAGACTGCTTCCAAGCTAGATAAGCAGAGTGGTGAAGTACAAGTTAATTTTCTTTTATATTCTACTAGTTGGTAAGCAGAGGGCAGTCTATGTGTCGTAAATACAAAAAATAAAAAATAGAACTACAGAAAAAAATAAACACATTATCCAAAATAAAAAAATTCAACCTAATCCCCATGAAAATAAAAAAAGCCTCCCCAAAATAAAAAGGGGGGATGTCCTATTTTTCTTAATATTGATCTAACAAGTTTTTATTATTTGTTTGCTATTTTATTAGTAATATATCCTGTATACTTAAAGAAGTGGAGCTTTAGTACTGTTGGTATACGGTATCTGGTTGAAGTAGCATATATTAAGGCTGTATTGGACTTTTACTCATTAAAAGATAAACTATAGAGAGTACTTCCAAGTTTGTTTTTCTCAAGTATTGGACTGTGACCTGAATTATGGAGGAAGTGATGGATACTGAATCCCTACTTTTTAAAGATGTTGATGAGGATAATTTAGAATTATTGGATTTTGAGGATTTTTTCAAATTTGATTCACCCAAGATTATACTGGGTGATCTTTTCGAGGACTATGAGAATCTGAAATTAAAGGAGCAGAAATTGAAATGGGATAAGTGGATTTTAAACAAATATTTGCAACTAAGGATGGTACCAAGGGGTCTTCGCCTTAATAAATTCCCCACCTATGAAGTAACTGATCAAGATTTTATTATACTTTGGAATTTGGCTCTTACTAGCTGTTCTCTTGCCTTCATTTCTCTTTTGATTGAATACAAGGATATGTTGTTAGCTGAGATTAAAACAAAAATTTCTAAAATTCAATTAGATATGGATAGATATAAAGAATATGAAGAATACTTGATATGTGATGTTATTTATAAGAATACTTTGGAGGAATCCAAACAATTGGTAATTCAAACTAAACACAGCAAGTTTTTACGTGATCAGAAAGACTATACACAAGATAGGGTATACCTATGGCGGCGACGTCAAAGGAATAAATCTTGGTACCAGTCTGGCAATCAGGATCCTTCCTTAGACGAAAGCAATAGTAATAAGAGTAATAGCAAGAATCAAAATAAAAATAGGAGAGGGGGATATCGTCAGTATAGGGGTAACAAAAAAACAGCTGTCACAACCCAGGAGACCCCTTAAAAAGTAACTTTTTCGGATACAGAGGGGGAACCCTCTGATGAGGATAGGTTTGCATCAAGTACTGATGGGGCCTCAGGGGATTATTATACAGCAGGAGAGGAAGATCAACTAGAGCCGATACGAGAGAGAATACAGATCAGTAACTCCACTAAGGGTATCTTAAAGGGCACAAGTGATTTAGGAGCAAAACCAAAAATTAAATCAGGCTCTTTGGCCCCTAAGGCTTCTAAACCCCAGGTTTTTCATGGGGTCCAGAATCAATTTGAGGGGGGAAGAAAGTAACCACCCTAAACCCCAAGTGAATAAACCAAAAACAAACAAGATACCAGTTAAGACACAAGTAAAGACAAAGCAAATAGCAAAAGATATGGTGATTCATTTATCCTCCTACGTATTAACAGAATGTGAAAAGAGGGTACTTAATTATGGTTTAGGATTTGTTCCGTCAAGGAAGTTTGACCTGTTCCAGACCATAGTAGATGTGAACAATTTAGTCCGGGATCTTACAGTTTGTAAATACTATTCTGGCAATATTAATTGCCCTAATGATTACAACAAAGCATGCAAAATAGACACCTGTGATAACCTTGATTTTCATGATACATGTGCTATGGTATCATTGAAAGGTTTGCTCTATGAGGGAGGTAATACAGCAGGTTATTCATCAACATCTATACCTACAGTCAAGCCCAAATCATCCTTTTATCCTATCCATGTCAGAGGTAAGGCCCTTGAAGACTTTCATCAAAGAGTGGTAGAGGACCTTACTAATTTGTCTCTAAACAGCAGACCTGGTACACACAACTTGACAATCAAGGAAAAGACAGCCTTAGCTAATCTCCAGCATAATGATAACATAATCATTAAGCAGTCAGATAAGGGAGGCAGTGTAGTAGTAATGAATAAACAAAGCTACATAGATGAGGCGTATAGGCAACTTAATGATCATGAAACATACTACTGCCTCCCAGGAGATCCTACGGCTAGGTTTTCAACCTACTTGATGAGGCGGTGGAGGATGGGTTGATAGATAGAGTGACCGCGAACCAGTTAATGGTTAAGAATCCGGTTACCCCATCTTCCACCACCTCCCAAAGGTACATAAAAGTCTTGTTAATGTGAAGGGCAGACCTATAGTTGCAGGGATTGGTTTCATGTTGGCGCCATTGTCACAATGGGTGGACCGCTTCCTGCAACCTTTAGTCCCTAGACTGCCTAGTTATATAAGGGACACCACACAGGCCCTACATGTTATGGAGAAAGTGGTATGGAAGGAGGAGTACAGCTGACTAACAATTGCTGTTGTCTCGCTGTACTTCTCTATATGGCATGTTTATGGTCTACGAGCAGTCGAATTCTACTTGGATCTTTACACTGATCTCACTTCAGGCATGAAGGAGTTGATTGTTTATGCTGTGAAATTTCTTTTGGAACATAACTTCTTTTTGTTCCAAGGTCGCTACTACCTCCAGAGGTTTGGGACCGCTATGGGGGCAAAATTTGTCCCCTCCTATGCCAATCTCTTTATGGGGTGGTGGGAGAGGACCCACATCTATGGAGGTAGTGGCACCTTTCAAACTGGACATATTGTTAAATATGTCCGCTTTATAGATGACCTGCTTTTGATCTGGATGGCTAACCAGGAAAAAGCGAAAGATTTTGTGCAACAGCTGAATGTCAATGAAATTGGTGTCCAGTTCACTCATGAGTGGAGCAAAAATGAAATATCCTTTTTGGATATAACCCTGAATGGTTTAACACAGCAAAAGAGAGTTGTCTCATCCCTGTACAGGAAGCCGATCTTGGGTAACAGCTTACTGCATGCTCGCAGCAATCACCCCAGACATGTGTTTAGGGGCATTACTAAAGGTCAGTTAATGAGGGTGTGGCGAAACTGTACAGAGGATGACACTTTTCAGAAAGAAAGTATAGATTTGGGAAACAGGTTCAAGGAAAGGGGTTATCCAGGTGGGATGGTGACTAAAGCACACAAAAATGTGAGCAAGATGGATAGATCAAGTCTGCTTGCTGACAAAAGTATTAAGGTGGAAAGATTATCCATTAACCAGTCCAAACCCAAGTGTATTACTTCTTATTCCAATCAGTACAAAGAGATTTGTCAGATAGTGAATAAAAATCTACCCATGGGGGATGTTAAACTGAGGGAAAGAATAGAAGGTGGATGTATGTTCATAGCCAAACGAGCTGCATCCCTGGGCAATAAACTCTCTCCAAGTATGCTCAAGGATGAGAGATCTAGCTCATGGCTATACCATAATGGAACATACAAATGTGTCAAACAGACATGTACCTACTGTGATCTTATCCAAATAAGCAGTACCTTCAAATATCATAGTACTGGTGAGGTATTTGAGACAAAAGGGTGCATCAACTGCAAGAGTACATATGTTATCTACATAATTGAGTGTACTACGTGTTCTACCTCCTATGTTGGAAGAAACACACGAGACGTGGGTACCCGGGTTAGAGAGTACCTATCTTATATATCAGGAAACAGACCATGTTCTGCACTATCACAAGACTTTTTAGATGTTCATAACCAAGATGTGACTAGCTTTAAATGGCAAACCATTGAACAGATCCCTAAAAAAACTAAGGGAAGAGATAGACTCTCTGTCTTAAGTAGACAAGAGACCTACTGGATTTTCAAACTTAAAAGTTTGGTTCCAGTGGGTTTCAACTCTGAGCATGACATTATTAACTACTGGCATTGCTAAATTACAGCCAGACTGTTTATTATAACAAGTATGGCTGTGTTTGATTTAGAGTGGATATGCCTCATTTTGATCAGGCTACTCATATTTTAGGTCCATGGTCCTATATTCTTTATTCTAGGACAATAACAAGTACACACTTAATATCTAGTTCAATTGCTTTATACACATACTAAATTAACTGATAGGAGATCTAATTGTAATAAATAAGCATCTAGTTATAATGTGGCTTTACTTGCCCTCAAACAGTTTTCTATCTATGTTATATTTGTACATAGTGTACAACGCTTGACACTAATTAACTAATTTATGAACTTAAAACCTCTCCTTTGCAGTTATCTTTTTGTGATTTCAATAGTTTAAACTTTAGTTACAGGTTATTTTTAATCGTTATTACAGAGGCTATGTATTTCTATCACATTAATTGGTAGTTTGAGCCTGTTAGAAGATGGTATTAAATTAATATCTTCCATTGTTATTAAGATAACCTTTTTTGCCTATTTAAATGCTATTAGATTTTATTAGCAGGGCCGCCATCAGGGGTGACAGGGGTGACTCCTGTCAGGGGCCCAATGGGCCAGGGGGCCCCATGAGGCAAGAACATTTTTTTAATTTTGGTAGCCACCAGTGGGTACTTCAGCAGAGTGCTAATTGAGCATGGGAAATGTTATTACAAGTAGTAAAGTATTAGCATTTGAGAGGATTTCTGAGTGTGCACTAAACCACTATGCACAGTGTGAGACAGACTTAGCACTTTGTTTGTACAGTGTGTGCCTGAGTCAGACGGCAGATCACTTTCATTTGCAGAGGAGGTAGGACTTACTGAGCAAATGTTTTTTTTTTATTTCTTTGTGCAATTTCGGATTGTAACTTCAGTGTGGTAGTAGTTGTATGGTGGGGACAGGGGTCCATAAAAACACATTTTTTTAACAGCAGTGTATTTATGAATATTTGACAATGCTATAGTAATTCTATATTTAGAACCATGCAGGCATTTTATCTAAGATTTTTACATCTGCATAAAATGTTATACTCTCAGACTAAGTTTGCTCAGTGTTTAAAATGAGACAGGTTAACTTAAAACTGTTCAGTTTACACTACAGCTGACTTAATTTTGAAATACATAGCAACAAGCCTAAATCCTGCATTTAACCAGATCTAATGGTATGAGTACCACAGCTTATGGTTCCACCAAGACCATATAGAGTACAGCATTTTCAAAATCCATAAGTACAGCTGACAGATGGGAACATTTGTACACTATATTTGAAATGGTGCTATTGGTTGGGGAAAAAACAAACAAACATATGTCAACCTTTTAAAAGTACTTTTCTTCATCTATCCATCTACCCAGATCATTAATGTACAAATTTGAATTCACAAAATTATTTTTGTTTGCACATTTACAAATATGATTCTTTAAAAAGTGATCTCTTAATTTAATTTCTCCAACATTGGTGTGTCCGGTCCACGGCGTCATCCTTACTTGTGGGAATATCTCTTCCCCAACAGGAAATGGCAAAGAGTCCCAGCAAAGCTGGCCATATAGTCCCTCCTAGGCTCCGCCCACCCCAGTCATTCTCTTTGCCGTTGCACAGGCAACATCTCCACGGAGATGGTTAAGAGTATGTGGTGTTTAGTTGTAGTTTTTTATTCTACTATCAAGAGTTTGTTATTTTGAAATAGTGCTGGTATGTACTATTTACTCTGAAACAGAAAGAGATGAAGATTTCTGTTTGTGAGAGGAAGATGATTTTAGCAGACAGTAACTAAAATCCCTTGCTGTTTCCACATAGGACTGTTGAGATGATGTAACTTCAGTTGGGGGAAACAGTTAGCAGACTTTTCTGCTTAAGGTATGACTAGCCATATTTCTAACAAGACTGTGTAATGCTGGAAGGCTGTCATTTCCCCTCATGGGGACCGGTAAGCCATTTTCTTAGTCTCAAGCAGAATAAAGGGCTTAATATGGGCTATAAAACTGGTAGACACTTTTATGGGCAGAATCGATTGCTTTATTTGGACATTTTATACATGTTTATGCTGGTATTTCACTTTTATAAACTTGGGGAACGTTTTTTAACGTCAGGCACTATGTTAAACACCTTTTCCAGTCAGGAAGGGCCTTCCCAGTTGTAGGCTGAGCCTCATTTTCGCGCCATTACTGCGCAGTTGTTTTTGAGAGCAAGACATGCAGATGCATGTGTGAGAACCTGGAAATAGTTGGAAAAGTTCCTAGAAGGCGTCATTTGGTATCGTATTCCCCTCTGGGTTTGGTAGAGTCGCAGCAAAAGCTGTAGCTGGGACTGTAGAGGGGTTAAAACTGTAACCGGCTCCGGTTTCGTTATTTTAAGGGTTAAAGCTCTGAAAATTGGTGTGCAATACTTTTAATGCTTTAAGACACTGTGGTGATATTTTTTCACATATTCAGTATTAAAGTGTGCTCTGTTTAAAATTTAAAGAGACAGTAACGGTTTTGATTTAAAACGTTTTTTGTGTTTTACTGACAAGTTTAAGCCTGTTTAACATGTCTGTGCCTTCAGATAAGCTATGTTCTATATGTATGAAAGTCAATGTGTCTCCCCCTTCTAAATTATGTGATAATTGTGCTAAAGCGTCCAAACAAAGTAAGGACAGTACTGTCACAGATAATGAAGTTGCCCAAGATGATTCATCAGATGAAGGGAGTAGACATGGTTCTACATCATCTCCTTCTGTGTCTACACCAGTTTTGCCCACGCAGGAGGCACCTAGTACTTCTAGCGCGCCAATGCTTATTACCATGCAACAATTGACGGCTGTAATGGATAACTCCATAGCAAATATTTTATCCAAAATGCCTGCATATCAGAGAAAGCGTGATTGCTCTGTTTTAAACACTGAAGAGCAGAAGGGCGCTGATGATAATTGTTCTGTCATACCCTCACACCAATCTGAAGGGGCCATGAGGGAGGTTTTGTCAGATGGGGAAATTTCAGATTCAGGAAAAATTTCCCAACAGGCTGAACCTGATGTTGTGACATTTAAATTTAAATTAGAACATCTCCGCGCACTGCTTAAGGAGGTGTTATCTACTCTGGATGATTGTGACAACCTGGTCATTCCAGAAAAATTATGCAAGATGGACAAGTTCCTAGAGGTTCCGGTGCACCCCGACGCTTTTCCTATACCCAAGCGGGTGGCGGACATAGTGAATAAGGAATGGTAGAAGCCCGGCATACCTTTTGTTCCCCCTCCTATATTTAAGAAATTATTTCCTATGGTCGACCCCAGAAAGGACTTATGGCAGACAGTCCCTAAGGTCGAGGGAGCAGTTTCTACTCTAAACAAGCGCACTACTATTTCTATCGAGGATAATTGTGCTTTCAAAGATCCTATGGATAAAAAATTGGAGGGTTTGCTTAAAAAAAATTTTATACAGCAAGGTTACCTTCTTCAACCCATTTTGTGCATTGTTCCTGTCACTACAGCAGTGTGGTTCTGGTTCGAGGAACTAGAAAAGTCGCTCAGTAGAGAGACTCCATATGAGGAGGTTATGGACAGAGTTCACGCACTTAAGTTGGCTAACTCTTTTATTTTAGATGCCGCTTTGCAAATAGCTAGATTAGCGGCGAAAAATTCAGGGTTTGCAATTGTGGCGCGCAGAGCGCTTTGGCTAAAGTCTTGGTCAGCGGATGTATCATCCAAGACAAAATTGCTTAATATCCCCTTCAAGGGTAAAACTCTCTTCGGGCCAGAATTGAAAGAGATTATCTCAGATATCACTGGGGGAAAGGGCCACGCCCTCCCACAAGATAGGCCTTTCAAAGCCAAGAATAAGTCTAATTTTCGTTCCTTTTGTAATTTCAGGAACGGATCGGGCTCTAATTCTGCATCCTCTAAACAAGAGGGTAATACCTCACAGACCAAACCAGCCTGGAAACCGATGCAAGGCTGGAACAAGGGTAAGCAGGCCATGAAGCCTGCCGCTGCTAACAAAACAGCATGAAGGAGTAGCCCCCGATCCGGGACCGGATCTAGTAGGGGGCAGACTCTCTCTCTTTGCTCAGGCTTGGGCAAGAGATGTTCAGGATCCCTGGACGCTAGAAATAGTTTCTCAGGGTTATCTTCTGGAATTCAAGGAACTACCCCCAAGGGGAAGGTTCCACATGTCTCACTTATCCTCAAACCAAATAAAGAGACAGGCATTCTTACATTGTGTAGAAGACCTGTTAAAGATGGGAGTGATACACCCAGTTCCAACGGCGGAACAAGGAATGGGATTTTACTCAAATCTGTTTGTGGTTCCCAAAAAAGAGGGAACTTTCAGACCAATCCTGGATTTAAAGATCCTAAACAAATTTCTCAGAGTACCATCGTTCAAGATGGAAACCATTCGAACGATTCTACCCACAATTCAGGAAGGTCAATTTATGACTACCGTGGATGCGTATCTACATATCCCTATCCACAAGGAACATTATCAGTTCCTAAGGTTCGCCTTTCTGGACAAACATTACCAGTTTGTGGCCCTCCCATTCGGGTTAGCCACTGCTCCAAGGATTTTCACAAATGTACTCGGATCCCTTCTAGCGGTTCTAAGACCAAGGGGCATTGCAGTAGTACCGTACTTGGACGACATTCTAGTACAAGCGTCGTCTCTTTCAAAGGCAAAGGCTCACTCAGACATCGTTCTGGCCTTTCTCAGATCTCACGGTTGGAAGGTGAACATAGAAAAAAGTTCCCTGTCTCCGTCGACAAGAGTTCCCTTCCTGGGAACAATAATAGATTCCTTAGAAATGAGGATTTTCTTGACAGATGTCAGAAAGTCAAAACTTCTAAACGCTTGTCAAGTTCTTCATTCTATTCCTCGTCCTTCCGTAGCTCAGTGCATGGAAGTAGTAGGATTGATGGTTGCAGCAATGGACATAGTTCCTTTTGCACAAATTCATCTAAGACCATTACAACTGTGCATGCTGAAACAGTGGAATGGGGATTATACAGACTTGTCTCCAGTGATTCAAGTAGATCAGAAGACCAGAGACTCACTCCGTTGGTGGCTAACCCAGGATCACCTATCCCAGGGAATGAGCTTCTGCAGTCCAGAGTGGGTCATCGTCACGACCGACGCCAGTCTAGTGGGCTGGGGCGCGGTCTGGGAATCCCTGAAAGCTCAGGGACTGTGGTCTCGGGAAGAGTCTCTTCTCCCGATAAACATTCTGGAACTAAGAGCGATATTCAATGCTCTCAAGGCTTGGCCTCAGCTAGCAAAGGCCAGATTCATAAGATTCCAATCAGACAACATGACGACTGTTGCGTATCTCAATCATCAGGGGGGAACAAGGAGTTCCCTGGCGATGAAAGAAGTGACCAAAATAATACAATGGGCAGAGAATCACTCCTGCCACCTATCTGCGATCCACATTCCAGGTGTGGAAAACTGGGAAGCGGATTATTTGAGTCGTCAGACATTCCATCCGGGGGAGTGGGAACTCCACCCGGAGATCTTTGCCCAGTTGACGCAACTATGGGACATCCCAGATATGGATCTGATGGCGTCCCATCAGAACTTCAAGGTTCCTTGCTACGGGTCCAGATCCAGGGATCCCAAGGCGACTCTAGTGGATGCACTAGTAGCGCCTTGGACCTTCAACCTAGCTTATGTGTTTCCACCGTTTCCTCTCATTCCCAGGCTGGTAGCCAGGATCAAACAGGAGAGGGCCTTGGTGATCTTGATAGCTCCTGCGTGGCCACGCAGGACTTGGTATGCAGACCTGGTGAATATGTCATCGGTTCCACCATGGAAGCTACCTTTGAGACAGGACCTTCTTGTTCAGGGTCCATTCGAACATCCAAATCTGGTCTCCCTCCAGCTGACGGCTTGGAGATTGAACGCTTGATTCTATCAAAGCGTGGGTTTTCAGATTCCGTGATAGATACTCTGGTTCAAGCCAGAAAACTGGTAACTAGAAAGATTTACCATAAAATATGGAAAAGATATATCTGCTGGTGTGAATCCAAGGGATTCCCATGGAATAAGATAAAGATTCCTAGGATTCTTTCCTTTCTACAAGAAGCTTTGGATAAAGGATTATCTGCAAGTTCTCTAAAGGGACAGATTTCTGCTTTATCTGTCCTACTGCACAAACAACTGGCAGTTGTGCCAGATGTTCAAGAATTTGTTCAGGCTTTGGTTCGGATCAAGCCTGTTTACAGACCTTTGACTCCTCCCTGGAGTTTAAATCTAGTTCTTTCAGTTCTTCAAGGGGTTCCGTTTGAACTTTTACATTCCGTAGATATTAAGTTGTTATCTTGGAAAGTTTTGTTTTTGGTTGCTATTTCTTCTGCTAGAAGTGTTTCTGAGTTATCTGCTCTACAATGTACTCCACCCTATCTGGTGTTCCATTCAGATAAGGTTGTTTTGCGTACTAAGCCTGGTTTTCTACCAAAGGTTGTTTCCAACAAAAATATTAATCAGGAGATAGTTGTACCTTCTTTGTGTCCGAATCCAGTTTCAAAGAAGGAACGTTTGCTACACAATTTAGATGTAGTCCGTGCTCTAAAATTCTACTTAGAAGCTACGAAAGACTTCAGACAAACTTCTTCTCTGTTTGTCGTCTATTCTGGAAAAAGGAGAGGTCAAAAAGCAACTTCTACCTCTCTTTCTTTTTGGCTTAAAAGCATCATCCGATACTTTGCAATGGCTCTGTATTTATGGATCCAGTTTCTTACCTCCCTTTTAATATCTTGCCAATAAAGTAAATATTTTTTATCAGAACGCATTGGATTATGGACTCTTTTTACCATTTTTTTGGATAATAAAATTGTTGTTATATATTTTTACAAATCTAAGAGTTTTTGGCTTTGTTTATCACCCTCCAGTCCTATTTTGCTCCTTTTCCTATACCCAAGCGGGTGGCGGACATAGTGAATAAGGAATGGTAGAAGCCCGGCATACCTTTTGTTCCCCCTCCTATATTTAAGAAATTATTTCCTATGGTCGACCCCAGAAAGGACTTATGGCAGACAGTCCCTAAGGTCGAGGGGGCAGTTTCTACTCTAAACAAGCGCACTACTATTCCTATCGAGGATAATTGTGCTTTCAAAGATCCTATGGATAAAAAATTGGAGGGTTTGCTTAAAAAGATTTTTATACAGCAAGGTTACCTTCTTCAACCCATTTCGTGCATTGTTCCTGTCACTACAGCAGCGTGGTTCTGGTTCGAGGAACTAGAAAAGTCGCTCAGTAGAGAGACTCCATATGAGGAGGTTATGGACAGAGTTCACGCACTTAAGTTGGCTAACTCTTTTATTTTAGATGCCGCTTTGCAAATAGCTAGATTAGCGGCGAAAAATTCAGGGTTTGCAATTGTGGCGCGCAGAGCGCTTTGGCTAAAGTCTTGGTCAGCGGATGTATCATCCAAGACAAAATTGCTTAATATCCCCTTCAAGGGTAAAACTCTCTTCGGGCCAGAATTGAAAGAGATTATCTCAGATATCACTGGGGGAAAGGGCCACGCCCTCCCACAAGATAGGCCTTTCAAAGCCAAGAATAAGTCTAATTTTCGTTCCTTTTGTAATTTCAGGAACGGACCGGGCTCTAATTCTGCATCCTCTAAACAAGAGGGTAATACCTCACAGACCAAACCAGCCTGGAAACCGATGCAAGGCTGGAACAAGGGTAAGCAGGCCATGAAGCCTGCCTCTGCTAACAAAACAGCATGAAGGAGTAGCCCCCGATCCGGGACCAGATCTAGTGGGGGGCAGACTCTCTCTCTTTGCTCAGGCTTGGGCAAGAGATGTTCAGGATCCCTGGACGCTAGAAATAGTTTCTCAGGGTTATCTTCTGGAATTCAAGGAACTACCCCCAAGGGGAAGGTTCCACATGTCTCACTTATCCTCAAACCAAATAAAGAGACAGGCATTCTTACATTGTGTAGAAGACCTGTTAAAGATGGGAGTGATACACCCAGTTCCAACGGCGGAACAAGGAATGGGATTTTACTCAAATCTGTTTGTGGTTCCCAAAAAAGAGGGAACTTTCAGACCAATCCTGGATTTAAAGATCCTAAACAAATTTCTCAGAGTACCATCGTTCAAGATGGAAACCATTCGAACGATTCTACCCACAATTCAGGAAGGTCAATTTATGACTACCGTGGATCTAAAGGATGCGTATCTACATATCCCTATCCACAAGGAACATTATCAGTTCCTAAGGTTCGCCTTTCTGGACAAACATTACCAGTTTGTGGCCCTCCCATTCGGGTTAGCCACTGCTCCAAGGATTTTCACAAAGGTACTCGGATCCCTTCTAGCGGTTCTAAGACCAAGGGGCATTGCAGTAGTACCGTACTTGGACGACATTCTAGTACAAGCCTCGTCTCTTTCAAAGGCAAAGACTCACTCAGACATCGTTCTGGCCTTTCTCAGATCTCACGGTTGGAAGGTGAACATAGAAAAAAGTTCCCTGTCTCCGTCGACAAGAGTTCCCTTCCTGGGAACAATAATAGATTCCTTAGAAATGAGGATTTTCTTGACAGATGTCAGAAAGTCAAAACTTCTAAACGCTTGTCAAGTTCTTCATTCTATTCCTCGTCCTTCCGTAGCTCAGTGCATGGAAGTAGTAGGATTGATGGTTGCAGCAATGGACATAGTTCCTTTTGCACAAATTCATCTAAGACCATTACAACTGTGCATGCTGAAACAGTGGAATGGGGATTATACAGACTTGTTTCCAGTGATTCAAGTAGATCAGAAGACCAGAGACTCACTCCGTTGGTGGCTAACCCAGGATCACCTATCCCAGGGAATGAGCTTCTGCAGTCCAGAGTGGGTCATCGTCATGACCGACGCCAGTCTAGTGGGCTGGGGCGCGGTCTGGGAATCCCTGAAAGCTCAGGGACTGTGGTCTCGGGAAGAGTCTCTTCTCCCGATAAACATTCTGGAACTAAGAGCGATATTCAATGCTCTCAAGGCTTGGCCTCAGCTAGCAAAGGCCAGATTCATAAGATTCCAATCAGACAACATGACGACTGTTGCGTATCTCAATCATCAGGGGGGAACAAGGAGTTCCCTGGCGATGAAAGAAGTGACCAAAATAATACAATGGGCAGAGAATCACTCCTGCCACCTATCTGCGATCCACATTCCAGGTGTGGAAAACTGGGAAGCGGATTATTTGAGTCGTCAGACATTCCATCCGGGGGAGTGGGAACTCCACCCGGAGATCTTTGCCCAGTTGACGCAACTATGGGGCATTCCAGATATGGATCTGATGGCGTCCCATCAGAACTTCAAGGTTCCTTGCTACGGGTCCAGATCCAGGGATCCCAAGGCGACTCTAGTGGATGCACTAGTAGCGCCTTGGACCTTCAACCTAGCTTATGTGTTTCCACCGTTTCCTCTCATTCCCAGGCTGGTAGCCAGGATCAAACAGGAGAGGGCCTTGGTGATCTTGATAGCTCCTGCGTGGCCACGCAGGACTTGGTATGCAGACCTGGTGAATATGTCATCGGTTCCACCATGGAAGCTACCTTTGAGACAGGACCTTCTTGTTCAGGGTCCATTCGAACATCCAAATCTGGTCTCCCTCCAGCTGACGGCTTGGAGATTGAACACTTGATTCTATCAAAGCATGGGTTTTCAGATTCCATGATAGATACTCTGGTTCAAGCCAGAAAACCGGTAACTAGAAAGATTTACCATAAAATATGGAAAAGATATATCTGCTGGTGTGAATCCAAGGGATTCCCATGGAATAAGATAAAGATTCCTAGGATTCTTTTCTTTCTACAAGAAGGTTTGGATAAAGGATTATCTGCAAGTTCTCTAAAGGGACAGATTTCTGCTTTATCTGTCCTACTGCACAAACGACTGGCAGTTGTGCCAGATGTTCAAGCATTTGTTCAGGCTTTGGTTCGGATCAAGCCTGTTTACAGACCTTTGACTCCTCCCTGGAGTTTAAATCTAGTTCTTTCAGTTCTTCAAGGGGTTCCGTTTGAACTTTTACATTCCGTAGATATTAAGTTGTTATCTTGGAAAGTTTTGTTTTTGGTTGCTATTTCTTCTGCTAGAAGAGTTTCTGAGTTATCTGCTCTACAATGTACTCCACCCTATCTGGTGTTCCATTCAGATAAGGTTGTTTTGCGTACTAAGCCTGGTTTTCTACCAAAGGTTTTTTCCAACAAAAATATTAATCAGGAGATAGTTGTACCTTCTTTGTGTCCGAATCCAGTTTCAAAGAAGGAACGTTTGCTACACAATTTAGATGTAGTCCGTGCTCTAAAATTCTACTTAGAAGCTACGAAAGACCTCAGACAAACTTCTTCTCTGTTTGTCGTCTATTCTGGAAAAAGGAGAGGTCAAAAAGCAACTTCTACCTCTCTTTCTTTTTGGCTTAAAAGCATCATCCGATACTTTGCAATGGCTCTGTATTTATGGATCCAGTTTCTTACCTCCCTTTTAATATCTTGCCAATAAAGTAAATATTTTTTATCAGAACGCATTGGATTATGGACTCTTTTTACCATTTTTTTGGATAATAAAATTGTTGTTATATATTTTTACAAATCTAAGAGTTTTTGGCTTTGTTTATCACCCTCCAGTCCTATTTTGCTCCTTTTCCTATACCCAAGCGGGTGGCGGACATAGTGAATAAGGAATGGTAGAAGCCTGGCATACCTTTTGTTCCCCCTCCTATATTTAAGAAATTATTTCCTATGGTCGACCCCAGAAAGGACTTATGGCAGACAGTCCCTAAGGTCGAGGGGGCAGTTTCTACTCTAAACAAGCGCACTACTATTCCTATCGAGGATAATTGTGCTTTCAAAGATCCTATGGATAAAAAATTGGAGGGTTTGCTTAAAAAGATTTTTATACAGCAAGGTTACCTTCTTCAACCCATTTCGTGCATTGTTCCTGTCACTACAGCAGCGTGGTTCTGGTTCGAGGAACTAGAAAAGTCGCTCAGTAGAGAGACTCCATATGAGGAGGTTATGGACAGAGTTCACGCACTTAAGTTGGCTAACTCTTTTATTTTAGATGCCGCTTTGCAAATAGCTAGATTAGCGGTGAAAAATTCAGGGTTTGCAATTGTGGCGCGCAGAGCGCTTTGGCTAAAGTCTTGGTCAGCGGATGTATCATCCAAGACAAAATTGCTTAATATCCCCTTCAAGGGTAAAACTCTCTTCGGGCCAGAATTGAAAGAGATTATCTCAGATATCACTGGGGGAAAGGGCCACGCCCTCCCACAAGATAGGCCTTTCAAAGCCAAGAATAAGTCTAATTTTCGTTCCTTTTGTAATTTCAGGAACGGACCGGGCTCTAATTCTGCATCCTCTAAACAAGAGGGTAATACCTCACAGACCAAACCAGCCTGGAAACCGATGCAAGGCTGGAACAAGGGTAAGCAGGCCATGAAGCCTGCCGCTGCTAACAAAACAGCATGAAGGAGTAGCCCCCGATCCGGGACCGGATCTAGTGGGGGGCAGACTCTCTCTCTTTGCTCAGGCTTGGGCAAGAGATGTTCAGGATCCCTGGACGCTAGAAATAGTTTCTCAGGGTTATCTTCTGGAATTCAAGGAACTACCCCCAAGGGGAAGGTTCCACATGTCTCACTTATCCTCAAACCAAATAAAGAGACAGGCATTCTTACATTGTGTAGAAGACCTGTTAAAGATGGGAGTGATACACCCAGTTCCAACGGCGGAACAAGGAATGGGATTTTACTCAAATCTGTTTGTGGTTCCCAAAAAAGAGGGAAATTTCAGACCAATCCTGGATTTAAAGATCCTAAACAAATTTCTCAGAGTACCATCGTTCAAGATGGAAACCATTCGAACGATTCTACCCACAATTCAGGAAGGTCAATTTATGACTACCGTGGATCTAAAGGATGCGTATCTACATATCCCTATCCACAAGGAACATTATCAATTCCTAAGGTTCGCCTTTCTGGACAAACATTACCAGTTTGTGGCCCTCCCATTCGGGTTAGCCACTGCTCCAAGGATTTTCACAAAGGTACTCGGATCCCTTCTAGCGGTTCTAAGACCAAGGGGCATTGCAGTAGTACCGTACTTGGACGACATTCTAGTACAAACGTCGTCTCTTTCAAAGGCAAAGGCTCACTCAGACATCGTTCTGGCCTTTCTCAGATCTCACGGTTGGAAGGTGAACATAGAAAAAAGTTCCCTGTCTCCGTCGACAAGAGTTCCCTTCCTGGGAACAATAATAGATTCCTTAGAAATGAGGATTTTCTTGACAGATGTCAGAAAGTCAAAACTTCTAAACGCTTGTCAAGTTCTTCATTCTATTCCTCGTCCTTCCGTAGCTCAGTGCATGGAAGTAGTAGGATTGATGGTTGCAGCAATGGACATAGTTCCTTTTGCACAAATTCATCTAAGACCATTACAACTGTGCATGCTGAAACAGTGGAATGGGGATTATACAGACTTGTCTCCAGTGATTCAAGTAGATCAGAAGACCAGAGACTCACTCCGTTGGTGGCTAACCCAGGATCACCTATCCCAGGGAATGAGCTTCTGCAGTCCAGAGTGGGTCATCGTCACGACCGACGCCAGTCTAGTGGGCTGGGGCGCGGTCTGGGAATCCCTGAAAGCTCAGGGACTGTGGTCTCGGGAAGAGTCTCTTCTCCTGATAAACATTCTGGAACTAAGAGCGATATTCAATGCTCTCAAGGCTTGGCCTCAGCTAGCAAAGGCCAGATTCATAAGATTCCAATCAGACAACATGACGACTGTTGCGTATCTCAATCATCAGGGGGGAACAAGGAGTTCCCTGGCGATGAAAGAAGTGACCAAAATAATACAATGGGCAGAGAATCACTCCTGCCACCTATCTGCGATCCACATTCCAGGTGTGGAAAACTGGGAAGCGGATTATTTGAGTCGTCAGACATTCCATCCGGGGGAGTGGGAACTCCACCCGGAGATCTTTGCCCAGTTGACACAACTATGGGGCATTCCAGATATGGATCTGATGGCGTCCCATCAGAACTTCAAGGTTCCTTGCTACGGGTCCAGATCCAGGGATCCCAAGGCGACTCTAGTGGATGCACTAGTAGCGCCTTGGACCTTCAACCTAGCTTATGTGTTTCCACCGTTTCCTCTCATTCCCAGGCTGGTAGCCAGGATCAAACAGGAGAGGGCCTTGGTGATCTTGATAGCTCCTGCATGGCCACGCAGGACTTGGTATGCAGACCTGGTGAATATGTCATCGGTTCCACCATGGAAGCTACCTTTGAGACAGGACCTTCTTGATCAGGGTCCATTCGAACATCCAAATCTGGTCTCCCTCCAGCTGACGGCTTGGAGATTGAACGCTTGATTCTATCAAAGCGTGGGTTTTCAGATTCCGTGATAGATACTCTGGTTCAAGCCAGAAAACTGGTAACTAGAAAGATTTACCATAAAATATGGAAAAGATATATCTGCTGGTGTGAATCCAAGGGATTCCCATGGAATAAGATAAAGATTCCTAGGATTCTTTCCTTTCTACAAGAAGGTTTGGATAAAGGATTATCTGCAAGTTCTCTAAAGGGACAGATTTCTGCTTTATCTGTCCTACTGCACAAACGACTGGCAGTTGTGCCAGATGTTCAAGCATTTGTTCAGGCTTTGGTTCGGATCAAGCCTGTTTACAGACCTTTGACTCCTCCCTGGAGTTTAAATCTAGTTCTTTCAGTTCTTCAAGGGGTTCCGTTTGAACTTTTACATTCCGTAGATATTAAGTTGTTATCTTGGAAAGTTTTGTTTTTGGTTGCTATTTCTTCTGCTAGAAGAGTTTCTGAGTTATCTGCTCTACAATGTACTCCACCCTATCTGGTGTTCCATTCAGATAAGGTTGTTTTGCATACTAAGCCTGGTTTTCTACCAAAGGTTGTTTCCAACAAAATTATTAATCAGGAGATAGTTGTACCTTCTTTGTGTCCGAATCCAGTTTCAAAGAAGGAACGTTTGCTACACAATTTAGATGTAGTCAGTGCTCTAAAATTCTACTTAGAAGCTACGAAAGACTTCAGACAAACTTCTTCTCTGTTTGTCGTCTATTCTGGAAAAAGGAGAGGTCAAAAAGCAACTTCTACCTCTCTTTCTTTTTGGCTTAAAAGCATCATCCGATTGGCTTATGAGACTGCCGGACGGCAGCCTCCTGACAGAATCACAGCTCACTCCACTAGGGCTGTAGCCTCCACAAGGTCCTTCAAGAATGAGGCTTCTGTTGATCAGATATGTAAGGCAGAGACTTGGTCTTCACTGCACACTTTTGCCAAATTTTACAAATTTGATACTTTTGCTTCTTCGGAGGCTATTTTTGGGAGAAAGGTTTTGCAAGCCGTGGTGCCTTCCGTTTAGGTGACCTGATTTGCTCCCTCCCTTCATCCGTGTCCTAAAGCTTTGGTATTGGTTCCCACAAGTAAGGATGACGCAGTGGACCGGACACACCAATGTTGGAGAAAACAGAATTTATGCTTACCTGATAAATTACTTTCTCCAACGGTGTGTCCGGTCCATGGCCCGCCCTGGTTTTTTAATCAGGTCTGATGAATTATTTTCTCTAACTACAGTCACCACAACACCATATGGTTTCTCCTATTTTTTCCTCCTGTCCATCGGTCGAATGACTGGGGTGGGCGGAGCCTAGGAGGGACTATATGGCCAGCTTTGCTGGGACTCTTTGCCATTTCCTGTTGGGGAAGAGATATTCCCACAAGTAAGGATGACGCCGTGGACCGGACACACCGTTGGAGAAAGTAATTTATCAGGTAAGCATAAATTCTGGTTTTTTTTTATCATGCATGTCACACAATATTGATTTAGGGGATGCAAGGTGCATAAATGTTTCCTCCTGTGAGTGTTTCTGTGGGTGTCTGTGTTTATGTCTTTGTGCTTTGGTTTGTGTCTCTAGTAGTGTGTATGTTTTTTTTGCTGAGGGTCTCTCTGTGAGGGTGGGTGTGTATGTCTTTGTGCATTTTCTGTGGATGTCTGAGGGTGTGTGCATATGTCTTTGAGCTTTTTCTATAGGTGTCTCTGTAAGGGTGTGTGTATGTTTGTCTTTGTGTATTTTCTCTGGATGCCTCTGTGAGGGTGGGTGTGTATGTCTGTGTTTTCTGTGGATGTCTCTGTGAGGGTGTGTGTGTGTGTGTGTGTGTGTATGTATGTATGTATGTCTGTGTTTTCTGTGGATGCCTCTGTGAGGGTGTGTTTTCTGTGGGTGTCTCTGTAAGGGTGTGTGTATGTCTTTGTGTGTTTTCTGTGGATGTCTCAGTGAGGGTGTGTGTATGTATGTCTTTCTGTGTTTTATGTGGTTGTCTCTCTGTGTGTGTATGTCTTTGTGTGTTCTCTGTGGGTGTCTGTGTGTGTGTGTATGTCTTTGTGTGTTTTCTGAGGCTGTCTCTGTCGGTGTTTCCTTGGGTGTATGTGCAAGTTTGAGTTTGTGTGTGTGTCCATTGTCTATTCCTTTTTAGGACATTTTGACCTTACTACTGATTATTCACATCTTTCTACAGGCTTTGAGACTAACGAGACCTTTCCGGAAGTCACCAATCCACCATTTAACCTTTAAATTATTGTTTAGGCAGTTCAGAGCCCTTCCTTTCAGCCATTGCATGCTGTTTTCGTCATTTAGTTTGCATCTTCCTTTACATAAAGATAATCAGAACTCAATATTTTGATTTCTAAATCTCCTTTTTTTTACAAAACTGTAGTTTACCTCATTACTTGTCAGGTCAATGTAAACAAGTGCTGAGTTTTTGTGTCTGATTGTGTTTTTATGTTCATTTGTGTGTCTGCTAGAGTGTCTGTATGTGAATCCTTATGTGTGAGTGTGTGTGTGTGTGTGTGTTTCAGTGTATGAGTTTGTCTGTGTGTGTGTATGTTACTACCTTTACAACATTTCCAAGTTTAATAAAGTGCATATATGTTTTAGTCAGTTGGTCAAAAACTGTACATGTCAAAGGAGGGGGGGGGGGCTGATCAATGGTTAAGTCAGGGGCCCCAAAATTTATAGTGGCAGCCCTGGTTATTAGTGTACATTGCACTTTGTTAGCATATGATTACTATGTTTATAGCATAGCCTAGCTCTATCTTTTTATTAAATATGATGTTGTATGCCTTTAAGGAGTTATCATCAAGGTATATTGTGTACAATCTGTATCATGAGCAACTATGTGTATGTATAGCTGATTTTATATGTTTATCTTATACTTTTTCTTATGTATTTTCTGATAGAGTATAATGCATTGGATATTTTTTATATATGATCTTTGACCTATTTTATTGCATTATAACTGTTGCATTTAATTATTTGTTTTACTATACTAATTTAGGTTGGTTAATTCCTCCACCCATTATGCTATTCTCTTTTTTCTCAGTACATGAATAGTTAATTCTTTGTATCCTCTTTAACTTTTTGCTTAATACTTAGCCACTGATTTGTTTGTGTTTTAAGCAATGAAAATGTTCTGCTTTCTTTTTAAAGGTATGAACAGTTGTTTTTAATCAGGTCTATGATTACGGTCTTTTGACCGAAACCGGTCATACTTTGCAATGGCTCTGTATTTATGGATCCAGTTTCTTACCTCCCTTTTAATATCTTGCCAATAAAGTAAATATTTTTTATCAGAACGCATTAGATTATGGACTCTTTTTACCATTTTTTTGGATAATAAAATTGTTGTTATATATTTTTACAAATCTAAGAGTTTTTGGCTTTGTTTATCACCCTCCAGTCCTATTTTGCTCCTTTGCTGAGCGCTCCTCATCTATATTTTTTGAGGTTTTACTATTATTTGTTACTATACCTAGGAAAGGGTTGGTTTAGACAGGAGTTCATATAGGACATTTCTGAGCGCCTCTTTTTTGTTTTCCTAAACTTATAACTTTCTTCCCTTGCTCCTTGTGAGCTGGAATAGAGGCTGCAAAGACATGGAGGATGATATTTTCACATGGAGAGACAAAATACTACAAGATATGGGCAATGACACCTCTATTGAAGCCAATATACCTATCATTGATCTTGAATCTACTTTGAATAAACTTGAAAAATATATGACTAGTGAATTAAAACAATAAACAGAACTGGTATTCCTGAAAAAATATATCAATAATAATATTGTACCAAGAGGTTTAAGAGTAAAAAAGAATTGTACATATGAATTAAAAAGTAACTTCCAAAAGGAATGGGATGATGCTTTAGAAAACACCTCCATAACATTAATGAATATATTGAAAAGATCTAGGGAAGACTCACTTGAAACCATAGGGAACAATATATCACAAATAAAAGATTAAGTAAATAATCTTAAAGAAGATAAAAAATATAAAGACAATCAGTCAACTATACTACAGAGACTGGACAATCTGAATAAGGAATTGTTAGAAACTAAATGGAGAAAATATTAGAAGAGATGAAGGGGAAAATATAGAAATGGGAAAACAGGTCCCACTAGAAGGAAAAACAGAAATTACTAGACATGACAGTATAACTGATGATGCATACATAGAAGATCTCCCTAGGAATACAGAAGATAGAGATAATCCACGAACATATGGGAATATTCAAAGACATAACAACCACAGAAATTCCTATAATTATCACACAAACAGTGAAATAATAATAATTGGAAGAGAAATCACTGGTATAGAGAAGATAGACCGGATCCAAGACAACATAATAGGATATATGACAAACAACAAAGTGGCTATTTACACTATGAAAATAAAAATAGAGACTATGGAAGATATGAGCAAGGGAGAGGGTATGGTTTTAGAGATACTAGGTATTCAGGACATAGGAGCAGCAACTATTCTTGATTTGATCCACAACAAAATGACAACTATATGGGTAGAAATGATAGATATTATGACGCATTTAGAGAAAGAGAGTTTATAGGAGGGAGATATCACAATAAAGACAGACAACAAGAGTGGGCTTCATTTTTTAGAAGAGAGACCAATCACACAAGGGACTTCAAAAAAGCAGCTAATTGCAAACGGCCAACCCTTAAGAAAAAGAAACAGAGAGGGACAAGAGGAGGAAGAAAGGGAAAGAGAGATGAAAAGAAAAAAAGAGAAGCTAAATCAGGTGTTTTTAATTTAGGTAGTCGGACATTAACCACTGAAGAAGAAAAGGTACTTAATTTAGGCTTAAGCTTTGCACCAACAGCAAGATTGAATAAATTCAATACCCACATACATATAAGTCAATTCAAAAAAAATCCCATAGAGAGAATTATAACATTAAAACAGACCAATCCCAGTGCAATAAACGCAAATCCAGAAATGAAACACACACATCTGAAACCAAAATCTTACTTCTATCCCACAAACGAAAAAGGAAGAAATTTAGAAATATAGCCAATGCAAAACTACATAAATATACAATTAATAATCTCACAAGAAAAGAAATAAATACTCTAGAGACTCTTAAAAATTACAAACAATTAACCATCAAGCCGGCGGATAAGGGTGGGGGTGTTGTTCTTCTAGACACTAAAAAAAATATAGAAGAAGCAAACAGACTACTAAATTATGTAGACGCCTACCAAGAGCTTAAATTGGAACCTATGAAAAAGTTTATAGGGAGACTTACAGAAATTCTAAATGATGCCAAAGAGAAAGGGATAATTTTAAAAAGGGAATACAATTTTCTAAATCCAAAATGTCCAAAAATCCCTGTTTTTTATTACCTACCTAAGGTACACAAATATCTGGTTAACCCACCTGGGAGACCATTTATATCTGGCATTGGTTCAATTACAGCAAATATATCCCAATACATAGACACATTCTTACAGCACTTCGTTAAATTGTTGCCTTCATATCTAAAAGATATCACAGACATATTACAATGCTTAAACCAAATTCAATGGGAAGAGGGTCTAATTATGGGAACATGTGACGTCTCTTCCTTATATAAAAGCATAAAACACGAATTAGGATTAGAAGTCGTCAATTTATTTATGTCTAGGGATATCTCTCTAAGAAAAGAAAAAAATGAGTTCATTCTAATGGGTATTGAATTTATATTGAATCAGAATTATTTTTCCTTCAACAACAAATTTTATTTGCAAACAAGAGGGACCGCTATGGGTACAAGATTCACATCCAGCTATGCTAACCAATTTTTAGGTAAGTGGGAGGAGGAATTCATCCACACGCATAGGATGGGGGTGAGTCTCATACTCTATAGGAGGTACATTGATGATATCATTTTTATCTGGAAGGGGTCCACTTTGGACTTGGAAATGTTCCTAACAGAGATGAATGAGAATAATATAGGTGTAAGCTTTACCCATACATTTAGCCTAGACAAAATCACGTTCCTGGATCTAGATATCGAAATAATGGAGAACAGTATTATTACAAAGACACACTTCAAGAAAGTTGATGCTAATAACCTTATACACTCAAAAAGCTGTCACCTCGACCAATGGAAAAATAACATCCCTAAAGGTCAATGTTTGAGAATTAAGCACAACTGTTCGAGACTGTCAGACTATGAAGACCAGGTACAAATACTTGAAAGAAAATTCCTTGAAAGAGGATATGACCATAAATAATTTGAAAAAGCTAGAGAACAAGTGGATATGAAGGATAGAAACAGTTTACTTTCCTATACAAAAAGTAATATAATAAAATTGTTGTTATATATTTTTACAAATCTAACGCCTAGATTTAGAGTTCTGCGTTAGCCGTCCAAACCAGCGTTAGAGGGTCCTAACACTGGTTTTGGCCGCCCGCTGGTATTAGAGTCAGTCAGGAAAAGGTCTAACGCTCACTTTCCAGCCGCGACTTTTCCATACCGCAGATCCCCTTACGTCAATTGCGTATCCTATCTTTTCAATGGGATCTTTCTAACGCCGGTATTTAGAGTCTTGGCTGAAGTGAGCGTTAGAACTCTAACGACAAAACTCCAGCCGCTGAAAAAAGCCAGGAGTTAAGAGCTTTCTGGGCTAACGCCGTTTCATAAAGCTCTTAACTACTGTGCTCTAAAGTACACTAACACCCATAAACTACCTATGCACCCCTAAACCGAGGTCCCCCCACATCGCCGCCACTCTAATAAAAATTTTTAACCCCTAATCTGCCGACCGCACACCGCCGCAACCTACATTATCCCTATGTACCCCTAATCTGCTGCCCCTAACATCGCCGACCCCTATATTATATTTATTAACCCCTAATCTGCCCCCCCAATGTCGCCGCTACCTACCTACACTTATTAACCCCTAATCTGCCGACCGCTACTATAATAAATGTATTAACCCCTAAAGCTAAGTCTAACCCTAACCCTAACACCCCCCTAAGTTAAATATAATTTAAATCTAACGAAATAAAATAAATCTTATTAAATAAATTATTCCTATTTAAAGCGAAATACTTACCTGTAAAATAAACCCTAATATAGCTACAATATAAATAATAATTACATTGTAGCTATTTTAGGATTTATATTTATTTTACAGGCAACTTTGTATTTATTTTAACCAGGTACAATAGCTATTAAATAGTTAATAACTATTTAATAGCTACCTAGTTAAAATAATTACAAAATTACCTAGACGTCGGGAGAAGAGGATGTTCCGCGCCGGAGGTCTTGAAGATGGAGCAGCTCCTCGTAGGATGGATGAAGATAGAAGATGTCGCTTGGATGAAGATGTTTGCCGGTCCGGATGTCCTCTTCTTGCCAGATAGGAGGAAGACTACGGAGCCTCTTCTGGACCTCTTCTTGCCGGATAGAAGGAAGACTTCGGACCCTCTTCGGATAGAAGGAAGACTTCGGACCCTCAGACGGATCGGTGATACCCAGCGTGGTGAAGATAAGGTAGGGAGATCTTCAGGGGCTTAGTGTTAGGTTTTTTAAGGGGGATTTGGGTTAGATTAGGGGTATGTGGGTGGTGGGTTGTAATGTTGGGGGGGTATTGTATGTTTTTTTTTCAGGCAAAAGAGCTGAATTCTTTGGGGCATGCCCCGCAAAAGGCCCTTTTAAGGGCTGGTAAGGTAAAAGAGCTGTAAACTTTTTATTTTAGAATAGGGTAGGGCATTTTTTTATTTTGGGGGGCTTTGTTATTTTTTTAGGGGGCTTAGAGTAGGTGTAATTAGTTTAAAATTCTTGTAATCTTTTTTTATTTTTTGTAATTTAGTGTTTGTTTTTTTGTAATTTAGTGTTTGTTTTTTTGTAATTTAGTTTAGTTGATTTAATTGTAGGTAATTGTAGGTTGTTTATTTAATTTATTTATTGATAGTGTAGTGTTAGGTTTAATTGTAACTTAGGTTAGGATTTATTTTACAGGTAATTTTGTAATTATTTTAACTAGGTAGCTATTAAATAGTTATTAACTATTTAATAGCTATTGTACCTGGTTAAAATAAATACAAAGTTGCCTGTAAAATAAATCCTAAAATAGCTACAATGTAATTATTATTTATATTGTAGCTATATTAGGGTTTATTTTACAGGTAAGTATTTAGCTTTAAATAGGAATAATTTATTTAATAAGATTTATTTTATTTCGTTAGATTTAAATTATATTTAACTTAGGGGGTGTTAGGGTTAGGGTTAGACTTAGCTTTAGGGGTTAATACATTTATTATAGTAGCGGTGAGGTCCGGTCGGCAGATTAGGTGTTAATAAGTGTAGGTAGGTAGCGGCGACATTGGGAGGGGCAGATTAGGGGTTAATCAATATTATGTAGGTGTCGGCGATGTTAGGGGCAGCAGATTAGGGGTACATAGGGATAATGTAGGTTGCGGCGGTGTCCGGAGCGGCAGATTTGGGGTTAATTATATAATGCAGGGGTCAGCGATAGCGGGGGCGGCAGATTAGGGGTTAATAAGTGTAAGGTTAGGGGTGTTTAGACTCGGGGTTCATGTTAGGGTGTTAGGTGCAGACTTAGGAAGTGTTTCCCCATAGGAAACAATGGGGCTGCGTTAGCAGCTGAACGCTGCTTTTTTGCAGGTGTTAGGTTTTTTTCCAGCTCAAACTGCCCCATTGTTTCGTATGGGGAATCGTGCACGAGCACGTTTTTTGAAGCTGGCCGCGTCCATAAGCAACGCTGGTATTGAGAGTTGAGGTGGCGGTAAATATGCCTGTACGCTCCCTTTTTGGAGCCTAACGCAGCCCTTCAGAGAACTCTCAATACCAGCGTTATTTAAAAGGTGCGGGGGAAAAAAACACGCATAGCTAATGCACCCCTTCTAACGCAAAACTCTAAATCTAGGCGTAAGAGTTTTTGGCTTTGTGTATCACCCTCCACTCCTATATTGCTCCTTTGCTGAGCGCTCCTCATTTATATTTTTTGAAGTTCTGCAATAAACCATGTTAAACTCAGCTCACTGTGTTTTCTGCATCTCATGACATGGTGCCAGAAGTACTTACCTGAGCATCTGTTTTTCTGATCGGTGACGATGTCTAAGTTCACTCCGCCTGAGCCATTTGATTTCTCCCAGCCTACAGCATGGCCTACCTGAAGACAGTGGTTTACACACTTCCAGCCTGCTTCCCGGCTGTATAAGCAGAGTGGTGAAGTACAAGTTAATTTTCTATGACAGTCTATGTGTTGTAAATACAAAAAGTATAAAATAGAACTACAGAAAAAAATAAACACATTATCCAAAATAAAAAAATTCAACCTAATCCCTATGAAAATAAAAAAGCCCCCCCCCCAAAAAAATTAAAAAAAAACAAACAAATCTAATGCTTAACTACCAATAGCCCTCAATAGCCCTTAAAAGAGCTTTTTGTAGGGCATTGCCGTAAGTTAAACAGCTAACAGTAAAACCCACCACCCATCAAACTTCCCAAAATAAATAAACCTACCACTAAAAATCCTAAACTACCCATTCCTTAAAAGGGCATTCAGCTCTTTTGCTGCCCTTTAAAGGGCACTCAGCTCTTTTAAGAAGTGCCCATAACCCTAATCTAAAAAAAACCAAACAAAAAAAACCCTGTCTAACCCCCAAAATTTTAAAAATTAAACCTAAATTTAAATTAAGCTAAAATTACAAAAAAAATTTATCTAATATTACAGAATATAAAAACAAAATTATCAAACTTTAAAAAATTAAACTTAATCCCCATGAAAATAAAAAAGCTCCCCAAAATAAAAACACCCCCTAATCTAAGAAAAAACTACCAATAGCCCTTTTGTAGGGCATTGCCGTAAATTTAACAGCTTTTTTAAGAATAAACTACCAATAGCCCTTAAAAGGGCCTTTTGTAGGGCTTTGCCCAAAGTTTAACAGCACTTTTAAGAATTAAACATACTATGACCCCCTAACAGTAAAACCCACCAACCCCCCAAAATAAAAAATAAAAAAAATAAACTACCCATTGCCCTGAAAAGGGCATTTGTGTGGGCACTTAGCTCTTTTGCAAATTTCCCAAAAAAAAACCTAAGTTAAAAAATTAAAAATAAAAAAACAATAAAGCCCCAAATAGATACTCATGGGTCCTGAAGTCCGGAGGAGAAGATCTACTTCCAGACGGGTCCATCATCTTCATCCACAGTGAAGGCGGCGCAGAGATGTGGATCAGTATTTCCAGATGTGGCAATCTCGGAGGTGGCGATAGTCCTTGGCGGCAGTCCCCGGTGGTGCTCCTCGGCGGCGTGGAGGTTCCTATTCATGCGATCCTCCGCTGCACACTGAAGATTAAATCCATGTTTATTGGGGTACCTTGCATTCCTATTTGCTGACATTTTCACATCAGTCAATGGGATGAGAGCAAGTAAAATCTTATTGGCTGACTAACAGCCAATAGGATGAGAGCACGTGAAATCCTATTGGCTGTTCACCAGCCAATAGGAGTTCACTTGCTGTCATCCTATTGGCTGATGTGAAAATGTCAGCCAATAGGAATTTCAAGGTACCCAAATAAATATGGGGTACCTTAGATTTAATCTTCAGTGTGCAGCGGAGGATCGCATGGAGAGGAACCTCCACGCCACCAAGGAGCACCGCCGCCAGGGACCGCCGCCAAGAACCATCGCCGCCTCCGAGAATTGCCACATCTGGAAACACAGATCCGCATCTCTGCTCCGCGCTGCCTTCGCTACGGATGAAGATGATGGACCAGCCTGGAAGAAGATCTTCTCTGCCGAACTTCAGGACCCGTGAGTATCTATTTGGGGCTTTAGTGTTATTTTTTTTTTTTTAGTTTTTTTTTTAACTTAGGGTTTTCTTGGGCAATGCCCTTTTAAGGGCAGTGTAAAGTAGCTAAATACTCTTTTAAGTGCAATGCCCACACAAATGCCCTTGTCAGGGAAAGGGGTAGTTTAGTTTTTTTTAGTGTTAGGTTTTTTATTTTGGGTGGGTTGGCGGTTTTACTGTTAAGGGGGTCTTAGTATGTTTAATTCTTAAAACAGCTGTTAAACTTAGGGCAATGCCCTACAAAAAGCCCTTTTTAGGGCTATTGGTAGTTTATTCTTATATTAGAGTGTGTTTTTATTTTGGGGCAGCTTTTTTATTTTCATAGGCCTAGATTTGGAGTTTGGCGTTAGCCGTGAAAACCAGCATTAGAGGCTCCTAACGCTGGTTTTAGGCTAACTCTGGTATTTGGAGTCACTCAAAAAAGGGTCTAACGCTCACTTTTCAGCCGCGACTTTTCCATACCGCAGATCCCCTTACGTAAATTGCGTATCCTATCTTTTCAATGGGATTTTTCTAACTCCGGTATTTAGAGTCGTGTCTGAAGTGAGCGTTAGAACTCTAACGACAAAACTCCAGCCGCAGGAAAAAAGTCAGTAGTTAAGAGCTTTCTGGGCTAACGCCGGTTTATAAAGCTCTTAACTACTGTACTCTAAAGTACACTAACACCCATAAACTATCTATGTACCCATAAACCGAGGTCCCCCCACATCGCCGCCACTCGATTAAATTTTTAACCCCTAATCTGCCGACTGCCAACTACGTTATACTTATGTACCCCTAATCTGCTGCCCCTAACACCGCCGACCCCTATATTATATTTATTAACCCCTAACCTGCCCCCCACAACGTCGCCGCCAGCTACCTACACTTATTAACCCCTAATCTGCCGACCGCAAAGCGCCGCCACCTACGTTATCCTTATGTACCCCTAATCTGCTGCCCCTAACACCGCCGACCCCTATGTTATATTTATTAACCCCTAATCTGCCCCCCTCAACGTCGCCTCCACCTGCCTACACTAATTAACCCCTAATCTGCCGAGCGGACCGCACCGCTACTATAATAAAGTTATTAACCCCTAATCCGCCTCACTAACCCTATAATAAATAGTATTAACCCCTAATCTGCCCTCCCTAACATCGCCGACACCTAACTTCAATTATTAACCCCTAATCTGCCGACCGGAGCTCACCGCTATTCTAATAAATGTATTAACCCCTAAAGCTAAGTCTAACCCTAACACTAACACCCCCCTAAATTAAATATAATTTTAATCTAACTAAATTAATCAACTCTTATTAAATAAATTAATCCTATTTAAAGCTAAATACTTACCTGTAAAATAAATCCTAATATAGCTACAATATAAATTATAATTACATTGTAGCTATTTTAGGATTAATATTTATTTTACAGGCAACTTTGTAATTATTTTAACCAGGTACAATAGCTATTAAATAGTTAAGAACTATTTAATAGTTACCTAGTTAAAATAATAACAACATTACCTGTAAAATAAATCCTAACCTAAGTTACAATTAAACCTAACACTATGCTATCATTAAATTAATTAAATAAAATAACTACAATTGCCTACAATTAAACCTAACACTACACTATCAATAAATTAATTAAATACAATATCTACAAATAACTACAATGAAATAAACTAACTAAAGTACAAAAAATAAAAAAGAACTAAGTTACAAAAAATAAAAAAATATCTACAAACATAAGAACAACAAAGCCCCCTAAAATAAAAAATGCCCTACCCTATTCTAAATTACTAAAGTTCAAAGCTCTTTTACCTTACCAGCCCTGAACAGGGCCCTTTGCGGGGCATGCCCCAAGAAGTTCAGCTCTTTTGCCTGTAAAAAAAACATACAATACCCCCCCCCAACATTACAACCCACCACCCACATACCCCTAATCTAACCCAAACCCCCCTTAAATAAACCTAACACTAAGCCCCTGAAGATCTTCCTACCTTATCTTCACCATACCAGGTTCACCGATCCATCCTGAAGAGCTCCTCCGATGTCCTGATCCAAGCCCAAGCGGGGGGCTGAAGATGTCCATGATCCGGTAGAAGTCTTCATCCAAGCGGGGCAGAAGAGGTCTTCCATCCGATTGAAGTCTTCATCCAAGCGGGGCAGAAGAGGTCTTCCATCCGATTGAAGTCTTCATCCAGGCGGCATCTTGTATCGACATCCATCTGGAGCGGAGTGGCAGCATCCTGAAGACCTCCGACGCGGAACATCCATCCTGGCCGACGACTGAACGACGAATGACGGTTCCTTTAAAAGACGTCATCCAAGATGGCGTCCCTCGAATTCCGATTGGCTGATAGGATTCTATCAGCCAATCGGAATTAAGGTAGGAATATTCTGATTGGCTGATGGAATCAGCCAATCAGATTTAGCTCGCATTCTATTGGCTGATCGGAACAGCCGATAGAATGCGAGCTCAATCTGATTGGCTGATTGGATCAGCCAATCGGATTGAACTTGATTCTGATTGGCTGATTCCATCAGCCAATCAGAATATTCCTACCTTAATTCCGATTGGCTGATGGAAGATCTCTTCTGCCCCGCTTGGATGAAGACTTCAATCGGATGGAAGACCTCTTCTGCCCCGCTTGGATGAAGACTTCTACTGGATCATGGACATCTTCAGCCCCCCACTTGGGCTTGGATCAGGACATCGGAGGAGCTCTTCAGGACGGATCAGTGAACCTGGTATGGTGACGATAAGGTAGGAAGATCTTCAAGGGCTTAGTGTTAGGTTTATTTAAGGGGGGTTCGGGTTAGATTAGGGGTATGTGGGTGGTGGGTTGTAATGTTGGGGGGGGTATTGTATGTTTTTTTTACAGGCAAAAGAGCTGAACTTCTTGGGGCATGCCCCGCAAAGGGCCCTGTTCAGGGCTGGTAAGGTAAAAGAGCTTTGAACTTTAGTAATTTAGAATAGGGTAGGGCATTTTTTATTTTGGGGGGCTTTGTTGTTTTATTAGGGGGCTTAGAGTAGGTGTAATTAGTTTAAAATTGTTGTAATATTATTCTTATGTTTGTAGATATTTTTTTATTTTTTGTAACTTAGTTCTTTTTTATTTTTTGTACTTTAGTTAGTTTAATTCATTGTAGTTATTTGTAGATATTGTATTTAATTAATGTATTGATAGTGTAGTGTTAGGTTTAATTGTAGGTAATTGTAGGTATTTTATTTAATTAATTTAATGATAGTATAGTGTTAGGTTTAATTGTAACTTAGGTTAGGATTTATTTTACAGGTAATTTTGTAATTATTTTAACTAGGTAACTATTAAATAGTTCTTAACTATTTAATAGCTATTGTACCTGGTTAAAATAATTACAAAGTTGCCTGTAAAATAAATATTAATCCTAAAATAGCTACAATGTAATTATAATTTATATTGTAGCTATATTAGGGTTTATTTTACAGGTAAGTATTTAGCTTTAAATAGGAATAATTTATTTAATAAGAGTTAATTAATTTCGTTAGATTAAAATTATATTTAATTTAGGGGGGTGTTAGTGTTAGGGTTAGACTTAGCTTTAGGGGTTAATACATTTATTAGAATAGCGGTGAGCTCCGGTCGGCAGATTAGGGGTTAATAATTGAAGTTAGGTGTCGGCGATGTTAGGGAGGGCAGATTAGGGGTTAATACTATTTATTATAGGGTTAGTGAGGCGGATTAGGGGTTAATAACTTTATTATAGTAGCGCTCAGGTCCGCTCGGCAGATTAGGGGTTAATAAGTGTAGGCAGGTGGAGGCGACGTTGTGGGGGGCAGATTAGGGGTTAATAAATATAATATAGGGGTCGGCGATGTTAGGGCAGCAGATTAGGGGTACATAAGGATAATGTAAGTAGCGGCGGTTTACGGAGCGGCAGATTAGGGGTTAATAATAATATGCAGGGGTCAGCGATAGCGGGGGCGGCAGAATAGGGGTTATTAAGTGTAAGGTTAGGGGTGTTTAGACTCGGGGTACAAGTTAGAGTGTTAGGTGCAGACGTAGGAAGTGTTTCCGCATAGCAAACAATGGGGCTGCGTTAGGAGCTGAACGCGGCTTTTTTGCAGGTGTTAGGTTTTTTTTCAGCTCAAACAGCCCCATTGTTTTCTATGGGGGAATCGTGCACGAGCACGTTTTTGAGGCTGGCCGCTTGCGTAAGCAACTCTGGTATCGAGAGTTGAAGCTGCGTTAAAAATGCTCTACGCTCCTTTTTTGGAGCCTTTATGTGGACTCTCAATACCAGAGTTATTTTTATGGTGCGGCCAGAAAAAAGCCGGCGTTAGCTACGCGGGTCCTTACCGACAAAACTCTAAATCTAGGCCATAGGGATTAGGTTTAATTTTTTTAAACTTTGGTAATTTGTTTTTTTTATTTTCTGTAATGTTAGCCTGTTTATATTTTGTAATCGTAGGTTTGTTTTTTGTAAACTTAGATTTTTTTTTTTTTTTTAAGTAATGTAGTTTTTTTTAATTATTTTAAGTAATTAACGGCTAGATTTAGAGTTTTGTCGGTAAAGACCAGCGTAGCTAATGCAGCTTTTTTTCCTACCGCTGCTTCCAAACACTGCTGGTATTTAGAGTTGTCTGAAGGGCTGTGTTAGGCTCCAAAAAGGGTGTGTTGAGCCTAATGTAGCTCCACTTCAACCCTCAATACCAGCGTTGCTTACGGTAGCGGTAAGCTGGGAAAACGTGCTCGTGCACGATTCCCCCATAGGAAACAATGGGGCAGTTTGGGCTGAAAAAAAAACCTAACACCTGCAAAAAAGCAGCGTTAAGCTCCCAACGCAGCCCCATTGTTTCCTATGGGGAAACACTTTCTAAGTCTGCACCTAACACCCTAACATTACCCCGAGTCTAAACACCCCTAACCTTACACTTATTAACCCCTAATCTGCCGCTCCCGCTATTGCTGACACCTGCATTACACAATTAACCCCTAATCTGCAGCTCCGGACACTGCCGCCACCTACATTATCCCTATGAACCCCTAATCTGCTGCCCCCAACATCGCCGACACCTACATAATATTTATTAACCCCTAATCTGCCCCGCCCAACGTCGCCGCCACCTAACTTTAAGTATTAACTGGACCTCGCTGCTACTATAATAAATGTATTAACCCCTAAAGCTAAGTCTAACCCTAACCCTAACACCCCCCTAAATTAAATATAATTTTAATCTACCAAAATAAATTAACTCTTATTAACTAAAGTATTCCTATTTAAAACTAAATACCTGTAAAATAAACCCTAATATAGCTACAATATAACGAATAATTATATTGTAGCTATTTTAGGATTTATATTTATTTTACAGGCAACTTTGTATTTATTTTAACTAGGTACAATAGCTATTAAATAGTTATTAACTATTTAATAGCTACCTAGTTAAAATAATTACAAAATTACCAGTAAAATAAATCCTAACCTAAGTTACAATTAAACCTAACACTACACTATCATTAAAATAATTAAATAAATTAACTACCAATACCTACAATTAAATACAATTAAATAAACTAAACTAAATTACAAAAAAAAAACACTAAATTACAGAAAATAAAAAAATATTACAAGAATTTTAAACTAATTACACCTAATCTAAGCCCCCTAATAAAATAAAAAAAACAAAATAATAAAAGTCCCTACCCTATTCTACATTACAAAGTAATCAGCTCTTTTACCAGCCCTTAAAAGGGCTTTTTGCGGGGCATGCCCCAAAGTAATCAGCTCTTTTGCCTGTAAAAAAAAATACAACCCCCCCAACATTAAAACCCACCACCCACATACCCCTACTCTAACCCACCCAAACCCCCCTTAAATAAACCTAACACTACCCCCCTGAAGATTTCCCTACCTTGAGACATCTTCACCCAGCCGGGCCGAAGTCTTCATCCGATGGGGCAGAAGAGGACATCCAGACCGGCAGAAGTCTTCATCCTATCCGGGCAGAAGAGGACATCCGGACCGGCAGACATCTTCATCCAAGCGGCATCTTCTGGAGCGGAGCCATCTTCTTCCCAGCCGACGTGGATCCATCCTCTTCAACCGATACCTACTCGCCGAATGAAGGTTCCTTTAAATGACGTCATCCAAGATGGCGTCCCTAGAATTCCGATTGGCTGATAGGATTCTATCAGCCAATCGGAATAAAGGTAGGAAAAATCTGATTGGCTGATTAATTCAGCCAATCAGATTCAAGTTCAATCCGATTGGCTGATCCAATCAGCCAATCAGATTGAGCTTGCATTCTATTGGCTGATTGGAACAGCCAATAGAATGCGAGCTCAATCTGATTGGCTGATTGGATCAGCCAATCGGATTGAACTTGAATCTGATTGGCTGATTTAATGGGTGAAGACGGCTCAAGGTAGGGAGATCTTCAAGGGGTAGTGTTAGGTTTATTTAAGGGGGGTTTGGGTGGGTTAGAGTAGGGGTATGTGGGTGGTGGGTTTTAATGTTGGGGGGTTGTATTTTTTTTTACAGGCAAAAGAGCTGATTACTTTGGGGCATGCCCTGCAAAAAGCCCTTTTAAGGGCTGGTAAAAGAGCTGATTACTTTGTAATGTAGAATAGGGTATGGACTTTTATTATTTTGCTGTTTTTTTTTATTTTATTAGGGGGCTTAGATTAGGTGTAATTAGTTTAAAATTCTTGTAATATTTTTTTTTATTTTCTGTAATTTAGTGTTTGGTTTTTTTTGTAATTTAGTTTAGTTTATTTAATTGTATTTAATTGTATGTATTGGTAGTTAATTTATTTAATTAATTTAATGATAGTGTAGTGTTAGGTTTAATTGTAACTTAGGTTAGGATTTATTTTACAGGTAATTTTGTAATTATTTTAACTAGGTAGCTATTAAATAGTTAATAACTATTTAATAGCTATTGTACCTAGTTAAAATAAATACAAAGTTGCCTGTAAAATAAATATAAATCCTAAAATAGCTACAATATAATTATTTGTTATATTGTAGCTATATTAGGGCTTATTATACAGGTAAGTATTTAGTTTTAAATAGGAATACTTTGGTTAATAAGAGTTAATTTATTGTGTTAGATTAAAATTATATTTAACTTAGGGGGGTGTTAGGGTTAGGGTTAGACTTAGCTTTAGGGGTTAATATATTTATTATAGTAGCGGCGAGGTCCGGTCGGCAGATTAGGGGTTAATACTTGAAGTTAGGTGGCGGCGAAGTTGGGGGGGCAGATTAGGGGTTAATAAATATTATGTAGATGTCGGCGATGTTAGGGGCAGCAGATTAGGGGTTCATAGGGATAATGTAGATGGTGGCGATGTGCGGTCGGCAGATTAGGGGTTAAAAATATTAATTATAGTGGCGGCGATGTGGGGGGACCTCGGTTTAGGGGTACATAGGTAGTTTATGGGTGTTAGTTTACTTTAGAGCACTGTAGTTAAGAGCTTTATATACCGGCGTTAGCCCATAAAGCTCTTAACTACAGCCTTTCCATGGGCGTTAGGAGTCTTGTCGGTAGAGGGTGTACCGCTCACTTCAGCCAAGACTCTAAATACCGGCGTTAGGAAGATCCCATTGAAAAGATAGGATACGCAATTGGCGTAAGGGGATCTGCGGTATGGAAAAGTCACGGCTTGAAAGTGATCGGTACACCTTTACCTGGCCTACTCTAAATACCAGCGGGCGTCCAAAAGCAGCGATAGGACCTCTTAACGCTGCTTTTGACGGCTAACGCAGACCTCAAAATCTAGGTGTAAGAGTTTAATTTAAGGTTTGTTAGGTTAGGGGGTTTAATATTTAAGTTATTTATTTGCGTTGTGGGGTTGGTGTTGTAGGAGTTAATAGTTAGATTACTGCGTTAGTGGCAGTTTAGGTGTTAATAGATATATGGCTAGATTACGAATTTTGCGGCATGAGTGAAAAAGCAGCGTTAAGACTCTTTTTCACTACTGCTGGTATTACGAGTCTTGCAGGCTTAGTTGCACCACAAACTTTTTTGGCCAGAACGCAACGTAAATACCGCAGCTTTTCAAAAGTCCTTTTTCAATGGGACTTCCTTTGCGCCGGTATTACGAGTTTGCCTGGGGGGCCAAAAAGTGAGCGGTACAGCCTAAAACTACAAGATTCATAATGTAAACTGAAAGTCAGTAGTTATGGGTTTTATGTTACAACGCCGTAACATAAAACTCATAACTAAAGTGCTAAAAAGTACACTAACACCCATAAACTACCTATTATAACCCCTAAACCGAGGCCCTCCCGCATCACAAACACTAAAATAAAATTATTAACCCCTAATCTGCTGCTCCAGACATCACCGCCACTAGAATTAACATATTAACCCCTAAACTGCCTTACTCCCGCATCGTAAACACTAGTTAAATATTATTAACCCCTAATCTGCTGTCCCTAACATTGCCGCAACCTACATTACTGTTATTAACCCTTAATCTGCTGCCCACAAAATTGCCGCCACTATACTAAAGTTATTAACCCTTAAACCTAACTTAAACCTAACCCTACATAATTACTATGTAAAACTAAATACTTACCTATAAAATAAACCCTAAGCTAGCTACAATATAACTAATAATTACATTGTATCTCTCTTAGGTTTTATTTTTATTTCACAGGCAAGTTTGTATTTATTTTAACTAGGTAGACTAGTTAGTAAATAGTAATTAACTAGTTACTATCTAGTTAAAATAAATACAAACTTACCTGTAAAATAAAACCTAACCTGTCTTACACTAACACCTAACCTTATACTACAATTAAATAAATTACATTAATTAAATACAATTAACTAAATTACAAAACAAAACAAAACACTAAATTACACAAAATAAAAAAAGAAATTATCAAATATTTAAACTAATTACACTTAATCTAATAGCCCTATCAAAATTAAAAAAAAAAAAAACCTAGTCTACACTAAACTGCCAATAGCCCTTAAACGGGCCTTTTGCAGGGCATTGCCCCAAAAAAATCAGCTCTTTTACCTGTAAAAAAATAATACAAACAACCCCCCAACAGTAAAACCCACCACCCACACAACCAAACCCCCCAAATAAAAACCTATCTAAAAAACCTAAGCTCCCCATTGCCCTGAAAAAGGCATTTGGATGGGCATTGCCCTTAAAAGGGCATTTAGCTATTTTTCAGCCCAAACCCTAAGCTAAAAATAAAACCCACCCAATAAACCCTTAAAAAAACTAACACTAACCCTCGAAAATCCACTTACAGTGTTTGAAGACCCGACATCCATCCTCAACGAAGTGGCAGAAGTCCTCAACGAAGCGACAGAAGTCTTCATCCAAGCGGGCCGAAGTCTTCATCCAACCAGGCAGAATTCTTCATCCAGATGGTATCTTCTATCTTCATCCATCCGGCGCGGAGCGGCTCCATCTTCAAGACATCGGGCGCGGAGCATCCTCTTCTTCCGACGGCTCTTCTCGAATGAAGGTTCCTTTAAGTGATGTCATCCAAGATGGCGTCCCTTGAATTCCGATTGACTGATAGAATTCTATCAACCAATCGGAATTAAAGGTGAAAAAATCCTATTGGTGGATGCAATCAGCCATTAGGATTGAGCTTCATTCCTATTGGCTGATCCAATCAGCCAATAGGATTGAGCTCGCATTCTATTGGCTGTTCCAATCAGCCAATAGAATGCGAGCTTAATCCTATTGGCTGATTGACCTAGTTAAAATAAATACAAACTTAGCTGTGAAATAAAAATTAAACCTAAGATAGATAAAATTTAACTATTAGTTATATTGTAGCTAGCTTAGGGTTTATTTTGCAGGTATTTAGTTTTAAATAGGAATTATTTAGTTATTTATAGTAATTATTATTTTTTTAAAATTACATTAAAGTTAATGGGTGTTAGGGTTAGGGTTACGTTAGGGTTAGGGTTTAATAACTTTAGTATAGTGGCGGCGACGTTGGGGGCGGAAGATTAGGGGTTAATAACTGTAATGTATGTGGCGGCGATGTCAGGGGACGGCAGATCAGGGGTTAATAAGTGTAGGTAGGTGGTGGAGACAATGGGGTGGCAGATTAGGGGTTAATAACTGTAATGTAGGTGGCGGCGATGTTGGGGGACGGCAGATTAGGGGTTAATAAGTGTAGGTAGGTAGCGACAACATTGGGGCGGAAGATTAGGGGTTAATAAGTGTAGGTAGGTGGTGACGATGTTAGGGGCGGCAGATTAGGGGATAATAAGTGTAGGTAAGTGGCGGCGACATTGGGGGCGGCAGATTAGGGGTATTCTTTCACCACCCTGACATTTTCGGAATCCACATGGATGCAGCTTCGCTGCATCCAGGATAATTCTTTTAGCCTCACGCTGCCAAAATTCCATTGAGGATGCATGCGCAACTGCCGACGGCGACGGACATTACAAACGCAATTATAGTATAGATGGGGAAAGATGTGGAGCCTGTGTACAATGCATTTACATTCCGTGAAGGGGAATAATTTGACTTTGAGATAGTCATGAACAAGCTCAGCGCCCATTTTGTGCCCAAGAGGAATGTGATTCATGAGAGGGCCTGTTTTCACAAATGCGCCAAGCATGTGGGTGAATCAGTGGAGTAATTTGTGTGCAGCCTTTAGAAACTTTATAAATATATATATATATATATATATATATATATATATATACACACATAGACACACACACATAATGCACACAGCATAACTAATATTTCCAGCAGCTCATCACCTCTGGGAGCAAAGAGGTTAAAAAAAACCTGTGTTATGCTGTGAGCAGGAGTGTGGGGGCTGGGGGTATTTATGACCTGTCCTGCAGCAGCACACATAATTTACAAAGGACTTTCATCCCCCTCTTACCTCGTTCACTGTTACAGACAGTACATTCTCCACTGCCCGGAGTTCAGCTGCATGCAGATCCTTCAGCACCGCACTGGGGGGCCAAGAAGGGGGAGGGAAGGAATCGGCTAGATCTTGTCATGAATATTTATGAGTGCTGCTGACTTTAGCACTCAGTGTAACATGCTGTTAATCTCAAATAAAAAGATTCTGTTTACCTCCAGTCTCAACTAACGCGCGGGAAAGCTTTCAGATACCAGTGGAATGCAACCCTACACCGAAAGGTCTGTGGCACCGGCCTTTTTGGCCTATGCCCTAATATGCCCCTGCCCCTGAGAGACCATGAGACCACTGTAGTAGTTATGGACGATATCCTGGTGTATGATATTGACACGGCACCCCTGATTTTCCAGAGACTCCAAACTTGCCAAAGGCTACTCAGATTAAATGTTTGTGTAGTGCATGTACCGCAGAAGCAACTGGTGGTGGCAGATGCACTTTCCAGGCTCCTGCTGGCTGCTGTTGAAGGGTCCTTGACAGAATCAGATGTAAAGTCCATCACTTCAAGGAAACTGGAATAGAAAAGGAGAGAGAAAAATTGAGACACAGATCTCCAGGAAGTTATAAACTACATAAAGGGTGGTTGGCCTGAGAGCCGAACAGTGTGGATGTCACTGAGTGCTTTCCAGTCAGAGAGGGCGCATCTCACAGAACTAAAGGGTTTGGTGCTGTTTCATGATCACATTGTTATACCTGCTAGAATGCGGCAAGAAATGTTAAGTCAAATTCATGATGGCCATTTGGGGATTTCAAATTACAGGGAAAGAGCAGCCACGGCGGTGTGGTGGCCTAGGATCAGCACTGACATTGCAGAATACATTTCAAAATGTGCCTTTTGCTGTGAACATCAGCCTAAACAGAGGAGAGAACCTCTAATATCTACCCCGCTGCCTGTGGGCCCCTGGCAGAAGATAGTTGCAGATTTGTGTGAATTTAACAGAAAAAAATATCTGGTTGTTGTAGACTACTACTCCAGGTATCTCAAAATCACACCATTAGCTGAGGCAACCATCATGTCATCACCAGCTTTAAAAGCATGTTTGACAGGTTGGGTATACCGTTGGAGTTGGTGATGGGATGCAGTTTGCTTCCATGGAGTTCTGATCCTTCAGTAGTGAATATGATTTCCTTCACTCTACTTCCAGTCCACATTACCCACAGGCCAATGGGATGGCTGAGAGGGCAGATCAAACCACCAGGTTCATTTTGAAGTAACCAGAACCCTATATGGCCCTCCTAGATTATAGGGCAACACCAATTTCATCCACAGGATGTAGCCCTGCACAGCTGATGTTGGGATGACAGATTTGTACCACATTGCCTTCTGTGGGTGAATTCAAGCCTGTCTCCCCTATTCCTCTGGAGGATGTTCAGAGGAGGGATGAGGAGGCGAAGCAGAGCTACAGATTATTTTATGACAGGAGACACTCTGTGCGCCCTCTGCCTGAGCTGAACCCGGGTCAGAGTCTCAGAGTCAAACTAGATGATGAAAAGAGGCGGAAGACACTGACTGTAAATTGTTCTGCAGTAAACCATGTTGAACTCAGCTCACTGTGTTATCTGCATCTCATTACAGAAAAACGTGATCGCTTGAGCGCAATTGAAGTTAACGTGCATCGGGTTAGCACAACCTCAGAACTCTGGTTATTATTAAATTATTAAATTATTTATTTAAAAAAATATTGCACAAAAAAGTTAGAAGGTCTTAAATATATATAGAGGCCTATTTAACAAAAGTCTGTCGGACCTGATCCGACAGGGCGGATCAGGTCCGACACGTAACCGCCCACATGAAGTATAAAAAGAACATATTCTGCTACGTGAAGAACATTAGAATGTGAAATATTGATATTTTCATGTCTGGTTAGCGCACTTGAGAATATGTGTTCGGGTTTGAATGCGAGTAGGGTGTTTTTTCCACTTTTTTTGCTCAATTGACTTCTATGGGGAATAGGATATCTTGAGTGCAATATTCTAAGTTTGGCTTTTTACAATCATCAGTTTAGCCCCTGATCGCTAACCTTTTTACTTTCAACTTGTAATATGAGCGCAACCCGACGTCTGCATAAAGCTTATTTCTAGCTCAGTTAATGCCCGAGCAGGGGCTCGATCTGATATAAATCGGCGACGCCAAAATCTGTGCGGGTTTGGTATCCTATATACGGCGTAACCTAGAAGTTACGCCCGTATATTTCTGCCGTTGCCCGTAGTTTTTTGGGCCATAGGCAGGTATACCAAACCCGCGCAGTTTGGTATCCAATATACAGCATAAGGACTTACGTGGCGAAAATGGAGAAATCTTACTCCATTTTCACCTCGCCACAAAAAGCAGCCATAAGAAGCCTTACGCTGACTATTGGAGCCCCGTAACTACCTAAACTAGCTACAAAATAAACCTAACACCTAACGCATGCACAATGTCTATCTAGCTGTCACCCGCGATCTGCTAAATAAAACCTAACACCTAACGCATGCGCAATGTCTATCTACCTGTCAACCGCGATCCCCCGCCGCAATCCCTAATAAAGTATTTAACCCCTAAACTGCCGCACCCGGACCCCGCCGCCATCTACATAAACTAACCCCCTACTGTGAGCCCCTAAAACCGCCACCATCTAACTGATCTATCCCCTAATGTGAACCCCTAAAACCGCAGCCATCTACCTGATCTATCCCCTAATGTGAACCCCTTACACCGCCGCCACCTATATAAAAATTATTAACCCCTAATCTAATCCCCCTATACCGCCGCCAGCTATATTAATATTATTAACCCCTAATCTAATATCCCTAAAGTAATAAGTTCTATTACCAGCCCTTAAAAGGGCCTTTTGCGGGGCTTTGCCCCAAAGTAAACAGCTCTTTTGCCCTATAACCTGCCCTCCCTACACCGCTGCCACCTATATTAATAGTATTAACCCCTAATGTAAGCCCCTTACACCGCCGCCATCTATATTAAAATTATTAACCCCTAATTTAATCTACCTACCCCGCCGCCAGCTATATTATCTATATTAACCCTAAGTATATTATAGTTAATATAGTTATTACATTATATATATTAACTATATTAACCCTAATTATATTAGGGTTAATATAGTTAATATAGTTACTATAGTATTTATATTAACTATATTAACTCTATCTAACCCTAACACCCCTAACTAAATTCTTATTAAATAAATCTAATTCATATTATAAACTAAAATATTCCTATTTAAATCTAAATACTTACCTATAAAATATACCCTAAGATAGCTACAATATAATTAATAATTACATTGTAGCTATGTTAGGGTTTATATTTATTTTACAGGTAAATTGTTAATTATTTTAACTAGGTATAAAATTAGTTATTACCTATTTAATAGCTACCTAGTTAAAATAATTACCCAATTACCTGTAAAATAAATCCTAACCGGTGTAAGCGGTCAGATTAGGTAGATGGCAGCGGTGTAAGGGGTTCACATTAGGGCATAGATAAGGTAGATGGCGGCGGTGTAAGGGGTTCACATTAGGGGATAGATCAGTTAGATGGTGGCAGTTTTAGGGGCTCACAGTAGGGGGTTAGTTTATGTAGATGGCGGGGTTCGGGAGCAGCGGTTTAGGGGTTAATAACTTTTTTATTATTAGGATAGTGAGGGGGGATAGCGGTTAGAGGGTTAGACGTGTCGGGCTATGTTTAGGAGGCATGTTACACAGTGCGGGTGATTTCATACTTTAGTCAGGTTTTGTAGGCACCGGCAGTTTCTAACGTGGTGCAAGTCACTGGCGACGCCAGAAATTTGTACTTGCGCAGATTTCTGGACATCGCTGGTTTATCCGACTTACGGCACGTTAGCATCTGACGGCGCCGTATATTGGATAGTTCGAGTTGCGAGCTGAAACTGCAGGCAACGCGGGTTCCCTCGCTTGCGCCGCAAACTACGCCGTATATCGGATCGCGCCCCAGGAGTGTTAAATTACGCTCCACTTGCAATCTGGCCATAAATATTTTATATTACTATATCAAAGTATCCCTTTAAGAGAGTGAATATGCCTTTTTTCAATAAAAGAAATTTAATTTAAAAAAGGCCCCTCCTACTGCAATTTGCATCTAATAAACATTAAAAAACATAATCACTTGCATGTTTAGAATAACTTTCTTATTCTTTTTCACATATTTTGGTGCATTTTTGTAATTCTTTTTTTTTTAATTAATCTTTTTAGGGAAACTACACCTGAAGCAGAAAGTAAAACAAAATTCTCCATCCCCCACCCCTGAGGCTGTTCACTTATTAGACTTATTATGTAAACATATGCAGCACATCTGTAATTGTACAGAGAGAGATTAAGGCAAAACAGAGAATGCTCGCATAAAAAAAAAAAAATCTAAGCATTGAAGCCTATGATTTTTCAGGACATTTTGCATGTTTTCAGTTGTTTTCAAAACACTACAGTACATATTACACATTTCCCCTAGTCGGAATCAGATATAAATGAGCTACATTTATATAAACACTCACTGTGTGGCATGTTGCAGGGATAGGTGTGCCCTCCACCCTCTCTGTGGTACGAAGAAAAAGCACTTATCAAATAATTTATGGATACTGCATAAATTATATACTTAAGTAGTTTATGAGGGATTTGATTTTTAGTTTGATGTCCCTTTAAAACTAATTTTATCTTAAAGTCTACACTCAGTCACTTACCTCACTAATTTAAAACTGGCATGTACAAACTTTCAAGAACACAAATGTAACTACTATAAAGTAGCTTGATACAAATGTCCCTGTTTATTATACTGTCCAGCAACTTGGTAATTTTTAGAGAAAAACTAGTGCCTCATTGTATGTTGCTTAGCATCTCTAACAAAAGAATAGATTGATTATAGATTTAGCTTACTCACCTGCAATCTGGTTTTAAAAATGATATAATTATTATTTGTTTAATATATAATATTTCCATATTTAATACACATAAATATTCATACCTATAGGTACCTTTTTGTCTGTAAAATATTATTCATATTTTAAGTGTTTTTTTATTTGTTTTAATGGATTTCACATGAAGGGGCCAAATTATCATAGTGCATACGCTGTCGGCATTTATGATTGCACAAGCATTTCTCATGAAATGCTTGTGCAATACCGGCCCCTGCACATTTGCGGCCAATTGGCCGCTAGCAGGGGGTGTCAATCAACCCAATCATATCCGATCAGGCTGATTGCTGTCCGCCACCTCAGAGGTGGCAAACAAGTTAAGGAGCAGCGGTCTTATGACCGCTGCTTCTTAACTTCTGATTCCGGCGAGCCTGAAGGCTTGCGCGGAATTAGAATCATTCGGGCCTTGATAAATTGGCCCTAAAATATCAGTCATAGGGGCTATTTTGAACCTTTACATTAATGGCCACATACAACAAGGTAAAAATAATTAATGGGCTTATGTGAATTTTTCACTTCCTTAAATTTAAATGGCTTTATTTTCGTGAGTGCAAAACTAAAATTCAACAGCTTTGTAAATTGCCAGAATGTTTTATTTTTATTATTATAATTACTATTATTATTATTATCATTATTTATGTTTGTTTGTTTGTTTATTTATTTAGTCAGCTACTTAACAACTACTGATTAGCACTAAAAAATATGTTAGTATTTTTATTTGCAAAATATGGTCAATATTATCTTAACAAGATGTTTTATTTCTATGGTAATGTTATAAAGAAACCTCTCTTTAAAAAAAACTGTCCCTTTCTCTACATTTATTTTGCTGCATTACATAAATAGCTCAGCTTTTTTGTGAGTATGTTACTTAGAAAAGCACTGCACGAACAAAAACTACCGGTTCTTACTTATCTTTACAATAAACATCCTGATTTTCTTGGGATCACATTAGTGTAATTTAGTGTACAAGAACATTAAGTCTACTAGCACATAATGATTTCTGCTAAAATATACCTCATTCAAGGGTTCTTTCAATGGTCTATTAACTAGTGGTCTGAAAATAGCTTAGGGAAAGAAAACTTTTCAGAGGTTATGTTTCTATGGATTGTTTTTGTTAAAGTGCTTTTAAACACAAGTGCTTTATTCACCGTTTTTACCTCATTGCAGGAGCAAACCAAAGAACACTTAACAGGGATTAAATGCTATAACATTGCAGGTTACCAGCTCAGATAAAATGCAATATAAGCGTCTATACTGTAACCAGTTTCATCTGTTTGTGCTGAAATAGCTGCTGAAACTGTGTATGAACAAAGCTAAAAGAAAGCAAGATATGCACATAGTTAATGCAAACTTAAAATATGGCAAATAATATACACCTTGATTACAAGTTTGTGCATTCGTCTTTTAACTCTGAAAATATGGTCATTTCAGCGTTAAAACAGCACCGCAGCCATTACAAGTCTTGTCGGTATAGGTGTACCTCAAGCCTTTTAGCTTGTAATGCAACGTCAGTACCGCACTCCTAAAAATGACGTTTTTTCATAGCGCCAGTATTACAACTTTTGCAGTGAGGCTAAAAAGCGAGCGTTACAGCCTAAAACGACAAGATCCGTAACGCCATCTAAAGTCAGTAGTTATGAGTTTTACGTTACAAAGCTGTAACATAAAACTCATATCTAAAGTGTTAAAAAGTAAACTAACACCCATAAACTACCTATTAACCCCTAAACCGAGGCCCTGCCGCATCACAGACACTGTATTAAAGTTTTTAACCCCTAATCTGCCGCTCCCGACATCGCCGCCACTAAAAAAAATGCTTAAACCCCTATTCCACCGCTCCCCGACATCGTCACCACTATAATAAACGTATTACCCCTAACCCGCCGCCCTCCCGCATCGCAAACACTATTTAAATATCATTAACCCCAAATCTGCCATCCGCCCACATCGCCCCCGCTATACTAAAGGTAATAAGCCCTAAACCGCAAGCCACTATAATAAACCTATTAACCCCTAAACTGAAAGCCCCCCACATCGCAATAAACTAAATTAAACTAGTAACCCCTAAACCGAAAGCCCCCACATCGCAATAAACTAAATTAAACTAGTAACCCCTAAACCTAATGCGCCCATAACTTTAGATTAAAATTACAATTTCCCTATCTTAAATTAAATTAAATTTAAGATAATCTACCAATGTTTGAAACTCTGTCAATACCGCGCCCTGCTTTGCAATACATTTATACGCATATAGAATGAGTTATAGAATGACATTAAAGAAATTAATTGTTAAAATCTGGTCATACAAGATTATTTTATTCTAACAAGAGGACAGGAGCTCCCTTTTAATTTTTATTTTCAAAAAAACATTTCGGGTAATTGGGTATAAAGGTCCTGACACCTTTAGAGGCTTTGATTAAACAACAGATTTATCCACCAGTGTTTTGAACAATAAAATAAGTTGTTATATAAAATTTGTTTCTATTTAATTTCTTTAATGTCACTGTATAACTGTAATGGGAATATGTATAAATGTATGGCAAAGCAAGGCGCGGTATTGACAGTTTCAAATGCCGAGCATGTGCGGTAAAGAGGGTCCAGGAAATTTACTGGTCTCGAAACTAGCAGTGACATATGCAGCCAGGTATGTAATGATGCTGGCATGCATGTGCATTATGGTCAAACTTTGTGAAACAGCTGATGCCACATCACAGGAAGTGACGTGGTTCCCTAATTTCACAAGTTCGCCATTTTCCCAGAACACCTGTCTTTGTATAGAGAGGCGGCAGAGGGGAGGGGTGCCATCAGAGAGCTCTACATAGGGGCTGGCCCACAAGTTCAGATTTGGAACTGGGATTGTGCAGGAGACTGAGTAGGCTGGCTGTCACCTGCATGTCAACAGTGGATTGTGGAGCTGCTGCATGGTAATTTTGGAGGTAGGTAAATAGGCAGCTGCCCTTCATCCATTACACCAAAGAATTTGATCACATATACATTATATATATATTAGACTTGTGCATGATCGAAAAATTTGTTTCGCTTCGGATCGATTCAGATTTTTTTTAATTTCGGTTCGAATCGATTCGAGTTCGTAAAAATTTGAATGAATTTGTTTCGGATTCATTTCAGATTCATTCGGATTCAAATAAATTCGTCTGGATTCAGTTCCATTCGGAAATTCGGAATTTCGGAATGTGTTAGGTGGGATATGCTGTGTATTAGACTAGTATTATGTACTGTATATTAGGTGTAACCCATAGCAGAGTGATATACCTAATATACTGTACAATACTAGTGTAATCCATGGCCATCCAAATCTTTCGGCACTATTTCAATTCGGAAATTCGAATCGATTCGAATCTCCGAATTTAACGAATTCGGCTGAATTTATCAGCAGCATTATTAAGTATTATTAACTATTAATATAACTGCTATGAAAAACTATCAAGATATTAAATTAGTACCAAAGGTCTTTTTTTAATCCACAAAAAATACATAATTTAAAAAAAAAAGTTTTATATGTATATATACACATCTATACATACGCAGACACATAATACATACCAGAGTGAACTGCTCTGGCTTAAAATGCCCAGGACTAATTTTGGTCCCAGTCCAGCCCTGCACGGCTCAGCTCGAATGTTCCAAAATAGCAGGAGCTGTGGTGCCTGCATGTTCAAAAAGTTACTATTTATTGACTTATTGTGGTTTAGTATCTGTGTGTTTATTTTTTTATGTGTTTGCATGTATATGTGTGTGTGTTTTTATATTTGTGTGTGTGTGTACATTCCATTAATTATTGGGCTTCTCTATGATCACAGGGAAATCCCACATGTTCTGCATACTGGTCTGCTAATGAGTTATGCATATAGTTTCCTACAACACAAGGTAATAATGGGGTTAAAATAGGGGCAGTAACTCAACAGTGATTTGATCCTTGCTTTCCTAGAACACAAAAAATGAATTACAAACTCAAACAACTTAAGGCAAGACATGTTTTAACCTCTTCATTGCTCATAGTACATTGCAGTAGCATCATACTTCTTGCTTGTCCAGATTATCCATTGTCAATCAAGAGGTTAAATTACTGCCGCAACCCACTCTTACTTAGGCATGAAAGCACTTGATTATGTGTGTGTTCTGGGCAAGTAACTGTTAAAGGAATACTGCATTTCACTGCAGTGATTTAGAGACATTCCAGCTAAAATTGAAATGCACATGGTTGCATTTCAGTTTCAAATATAAGCATTTTTTCAATTCACATGTATTAGCAAAAATTGCTAATATCAGCTGGTAATGACTAGGTAATTGCTTATATCAGCTGGTAATTACTTGATTTGTTTATTGCTGGCATGATACAAGTCCCACTGTAGCTCTAAGTAGCTGCAGTATTTACAATGCTGGCGCAATGAGAATATCTAGCTATGTTTCATATGCATGTGAAGAAAAAAATAGAAAATAAATGTTAAAACGAAAACAGTGATATTTTTTACTAGAAGCATTTTTTCCAATACATGTATATTGCAAATATGTTTCAATTCAAATATGTGCATTTAAATTGTGACTGGAATGGCCCTTTAACCTCCTGGTTATCCTGTTCTCTGAATAACCCAACACAGAGCCATATTACAAGTGGAGCTCTAAATATGGCTTTCGCAAAAGTAATACCAGCATAGTGCAGTGAAGGGGGTAAGTAGCGCAGTGATGGCCAGCAAATATAAATATATGTATATGGCTATAAAAATATATATTTACGTGTTAATATATGTATATACACATATTAACACAAAAATATATATGTATATAAGCATATACATATATATTTACTGGGAACACACAGTTCCCATAGACTGCAATGTAAAGGCACTTTTCAGTGCTGTTGTTTTTCTAACATCCCACATCCACCACATTTAACCCCATTTATTTAAACATAAAGATGCTGCTATCTTTTTTTTTTATAAAATATATTATGCTTGATTTTGGGGACATTTAATGGACATTTATAATTTTATAAGCACTAATTGCTACCGTGAGCTCGCAGTAGCAATAACTAGCCACTTGTAATGGATGGTTATTTATCGTGCGCCCTCAAACGCCCACGATAAATAATTGTAATCTAATTTGCACATCCAAATAACATATACACACCATCTTCATGCTATAAAAATGATCATTCTATACTGAGGCATTAAAGGGACATAATACTCATATGCTAAATCACTTGAAACTGATGCAGTATAACTGTAAAAAGCTGACAGGAAAATATCACCTGAGCTTCTCTATGTAAAAAAGGAAGATATTTTACCTCACAATCTCCTTAGCTCGCCAGAGTAAGTTCTGTGTAAAAAGCTCCCAGCTGCAGGTAAAAAAATTAAAAATAATGAAGAAATGAACAGCAGCCAATCAGCATCAGCAGTGCTGAGGTCATGAACTCTTACTGTGATCTCATGAGATTTCATAGTAAGCTTCCTTTACCTGATTGGTGAAATAATATGAGAGTGCACGATGCTAGTCCCTTCAGATGTCCCAGGACAAACACACTAAAATGCTGCTTAGAAATCCTTTACAATGGGAGGTGGCTACTGAGGAACTTTTGAGGTAAAATATCTTTCTTTTTTACATAGAGATGTTCAAGTGATATTTTGTAATCAGCTTTTTACAGCTATGCTGCATCACTTTCAAGTGTTTAAACATTTGGGTATTATGGCCCTTTAACTTAAAGAAACATTTTTCTCAATAAAGTTGTATTATTCTGTAAAGACAAATAGCAGACACATATTAAAGGGACATAATGGATGTATCTGAAATGAAAACCTGCAAGCCAATAGAATAAAATAACCACACTTTTATTGAAAGTAACACTAAAATTGGACAAAAACATCTTAAAACAATAATGCTACACAATAATTTGACCAAGAAAAAAAAACAAGGAAAAAACGATAACGCCATTTTCGGCCATGATGTTTCTTCAACTAAAATGTTGGTGCATCCCTACTTAAAACAATATTAAATATCAATATACTGCATTATTCTTTATTTAGTTCTAAGTAACAGAATCAGATTCAACAGGTTTTTTTTTTTACCAATTATCTAAATAAAGTATAGTCCTAGAAAACTATTGTATGCAAAACAATAAGTCAAGAAATTAAATTAAACAGCAGCTCTAGGCTAGCAGGCCTGCGGCCGAAATTTCAGTGCATCCCTATTTAAAATTACCCCAGACTACTCTGGCGAGGCTGATTGACAGCTCCTGCTTATGTATATTTGGTTGCTTGAGGACAGGGGGCAACATTGCATGACCACAGGGTCAGATTCTCTAATTGGGAACCTGTCCCCTACACATATATACACAAGACTCTTGTAATTGTTGGTTTTCTCAGATAGTATAAATGAATACATTGATTTTGTGTAAACATTAATCAAAACTTTTACTTCAAAACATTTTGAGTAAGTTCTGAATGCACAAATAGAATATGTGGCCAAGTTGCCTAAATTCTTGTGTACTGAAGACTCTTCTTATCTACTCCAAATAATATTAGCATTAATACTCCAAATAATATTAGCATTAATATTGTTGTCTTTGGGTTGTGGAAACCCTTTTACTCAAAAGTGGAAAGCTATATTACAATAATTTCAACCAAGCAATCACATTCATTGTTAAAGCCTCAGATCCAGAAACAAACATAATCCTATTAGCATGCATTTCAGGTAACCAAATTAAAATGTTCCTTGAATCACAATCATTCGTTAATTTGAATAACTACAGCGAAAGATGAAATATGTCTATAGTTATTCAGTTTGTAAGTCACTACATTGGTATATGACCATCTGTATATTTAAATGCAAATCTAACAAAGGGTTGTGCTTCAAGGAGCATTCTTGTTTTATTATCTGACTTTACCAGCACAGCTACAAGAACACCCTCATTATCCACACTAACTGTTATGAGGTTATGGACTCCATTTATCAAACTCCGGACAGACAAGGTTCCCACCCAAGAACCTTGAACAACTAGCATCACGGCAGCAGGGCAGCATGCGTTTGCACAAGCAATTGCTTTGCAGCTGTATTCCGCTACCCGCAGTTATCATTGCAAGAGCAATTGCTTATGCAGCCATATTCCTGTGCAAGAGGGATAATTTGACTCTGTCACCCTTGAGGATCCTTAATCTAGGAGCCACTGAAAAATTCATGACTGTGTTACAAGTCCCATTAGAAATATGAGGTGTCAGTAATGGTAAGATTGCAATTGACAAGGTTTTGGGCGTTTCCTGTTGTTGCATGAACTTTCTCAGCAGTTTATGAAATCCTTTTGTCTAGGAAGCAAACCTTTTAGACAATTTTTGTCTAAGTGATTACAAAGAAAACAAACCAGGTTTGATCAGACTAAAGAGTTCCTGGCCAGTCTGACCTATCACTGGAGACTGAAGAACATAAAACTACAGCAAGGACTGACCATCTACCACCCCTACTGATAAAACATTAATCAACACGGAAGTTTAGTAAACATTTTCCATGACATTTTTGGGGTGCCATTAAATTACTTTAATCGGGACATTTAAATATTCACCAACCTGTTTATATGCTATATGACTGTCCTGGATGTATTTTAGCCATTTTAAACATTTTGCCTGTGATTACCGATGACATTATTTGCATATAGGGCTAATAGCTGCTTTCTTCATCTTTATGAAAATATCTAAACGCATCAGAATGGAGAAAGCTACAGCTCTGGCAACTTAATTCCTAAGGTAGAAGCTGAATTAATGTTGACAAGATATTGAGGAGCATAAATAGAAATAGTAGCGTTATACCTACTCAGAAAAGGCATGAAGCTAGAAAAACACTAGAACCTGAATACAGCTCTGCAAGTATGCAGATAAAGAAAGTTAGTTTGAGCTAAAAAGTTTTTGTTCTAAAAGTGGTTATTGGGATATACATTTGTACATGATGTACACTTTTAAAAACCTTTGCTAATGAGTGTATAAAACAAGCATTGTTTATGTTGGCTTCCAAGCCTCCAAGATGAAAGTATCAGACACCTGGCTCATTGCCTTAGGCTGAATAAATCCAGACTGGAATTAAAGTAACGATCTCTGTAAAGGTGTAGAATTTTTCATTTACAAATTATGCCAACAAGACAACAACATTTAAATAAAGTGTATGTAGACTTTGTGTCTGTGCCAAAGTGCTCAGATATAACCCAACAAAATAGCCAACTCCCACAGATAGAATCAATAACCAAATGCTTAAAGGCTTTAGTGTTTGCTAGGACATTCTAAATTAGTAATAGCACCAATTAATTAGCCTCATAAATATCTACCTTAAAGTTATAAAAAAAAAGAAATATGCTGGAAAGAGAATACAGCCATTAATAATCTGACTTCTTAAATTAATATTTTGAATGATGAAATTAAAATAGTATATTATATGTAGAAATACAAAGTATAACAACATTAGATTTCTTCTGTTTATTAAGTTTGGGGCTTCTTTATTGAGAATTTTATAATATAGAAACAAATCCAGGCAAGGAATATGGCAAGATTTTAAAGGGACACTGAACCCAAATTTTTTCTTTCGTGATTCAGATAGAGCATGACATTTTAAGCAACTTTCTCATTTACTCCTATTATCAAATTTTCTTTATTCTCTTGGTATCTTTATTTGAAATGCAAGAATGTAAGTTTAGATGCCGGCCCATTTTTGGTGAACAACCTGAGTTGTCCTTGCTGATTGGTGGATAAATTCATCCACCAATAAAAAAGTGCTGTCCAGAGGTCTGAACCAAGAAAAAAAGCTTAGATGCCTTCTTTTTCAAATAAGGATAGCAAGAGAACGAAGAAAAATTTATAATAGAAGTAAATTAGAAAGTTTCTTCTAATTGCATGCTCTATCTGAATCACAAAAGAAAAAAATTGGGTTCAGTGTCCCTTTAAGTTCATTCATCAATCTTGATTATAATGTAACAATCCAACCACAAACTATTAAAGGAGGTCTTATACTGTAATACAAACATTGCTAATCTACTACTTTATTGGTCACCACTGTATTTAGCGCATATTTGGCACAAAACTTAAGTATTGTGCCTATGTAATTGGCCAAAGCTTTATTTTCTCAAATACAGCTTGCTAAAAAAATAAAAGGTCTAATATAATGAAATCACCATGAAGCCAATTGTTTTCTGTTGGTATTAGTAGATCTACACATATGACATACCTCTGATAAAGCAGGGAACACCTGCAAAATGTGTCAGGCCACACCCACTTTGTAGTTTCTATTGTACAGACACTTGACCTGCAGAAATTCTCTATCTGTACTAAATATACTAGAAGCTTTTCCAGACACTATTGGAGCCAAGCCAGAATCCACTTAACTCAAGAAAGACAAAACACATCCAGGAACTAGAGATCTGATTTGAGCAGATCAGCTCATGTAGAAACGAGGAGGTATAACAGTCACCTGTGGGCTCTGTGGCAACAACTGATAGTGATTTCATTTAAGGTACGTCAAAGGGTACCTCAATTACAAACGGGATTTTAATGTGAGCGTGAATTTTGAAAGATAAATTGTCACAATCTGCCACTTCCAACCATGCTCCTGCAGCTCTTGGATCTGTTTTCCTGCTTGCTGTGTCATGTTGCCTAGCAACGAGATGCAGTCTCTCTGTGCCGGCCCGTTTCAATGATGTCAGGTGGGTCTTTAAATTCCCGGCATCTCAGATCCTCCCTGCCCGTTTGTTGGATTCATCTGTATCCTGGGTACGTTCTATTTTATGTTATCTTGTAACTGTAATTTGACCTCTGTTTGTCTGACAGCTCTTTAGGATTAACCTGTGCCTGCCTGAACTGTAACTTGACCGCTACTTTGCCTGACAACTCTTTTGGATTAACCTGTGCCTGCCTGAACTATAACTTGACCTCTGTTTTGCCTGACAACTCTTTTGGATTAACCTGTGCCTGCCTGAATTGTATCTGATCTCTGCTTTGTTTATACAACACTTTTGGATTTATATATTCTTGCCTAAATATATTACTGATATCTGCTTACCTGATCATTCTCCTGGACACTCCTTTACTTAACTTTAAGCTAACCTGACTATGGTTCTGCATCCAGTATGTAGCTCCTCTTTGTGAGTAATGTATTCTGTTTATTCTGCACTACATTACTCAATACTTTCTGAGTGGGTCATGTCCTGGGTTTCTCTCAGTGTGCTAGTGTGTGTATTACATTCACTCTAGCTATTGGGTCTAGATCTGGACTGATCTCAAATGGCTGACAGTACAAACGGGCCCTGCGGGGTGCATATAATCTCATCAGAATACGCAAAGGAGACAAATGGAAGACAGCGTTCAATACTCAATTCGGACATTACGAATATCTGGTCATGCCATACAGGCTCTGAAACGCCCCCGCAGTATTCCAACGTTTCGTGAATTAAATATTTTGTGACTACTTAAACAATTTCATTATCATCTATCTGGATGACATCCTCATCTTCTCCCAGTCTCTTCAAGATCACTTAACACATGTCAAAATGGTTCTTCAATGGCTCAGAGATAATAATCAGTTTGCCAAAATAGAGAAATGTTCTTTTCATCAGAATTCCGTCCCCTTCTTGGGTTACATAATTTCCAAGTCTAGTTTTGAAATGGATCCCACTAAACTATCAGCTATTATCAAATGGCCCAGACCAACCTCCCTTAACCCCTTAAGGACTACAGCACTTTTCCATTTTCTGTCCATTTAGGACCAAGACAATTTTTACATTTCTGTAGTGTTTATGTTTTCCTCTTACTCATTTACTGTACGCATATTATATACCGTTAAAATTATAAAATATAAGGAAAAAATGGAAAAAAAATAACTTTTTCTAACTTTGACCCCCAAATCTGTTACACATCTACAACCACTAAAAAACACCCATGCTAAATAGTTTCTAAATTTTGTCATGAGTTTAGAAATACCCAATGTTTACATGTTCTTTGCTTTTTTTTCCAAGTTATAGGGCAATAAATACAAGTAGCACTTTACTATTTCCAAACCACTTTTTTTCAAAATTAGCGATAGTTACATTGGAACACTGTACATATTTTTTTTAGAAGACATCCCAATGAATTAATCTAGGCCCATTTGGTATATTTCATGCAACAATTTCACAGCCAAATGGGATCATATAAAAAAATTGTTCACTTTTTCACAAACCTTAGGTTTCTAACTGAAATTATTTACAAACAGCCGTTGCAATTATGGCACAAATGGTTGCAAATGCTTCTCTGGGATCCCCTTTGTTCAGAAATAGCAGACTTATAAGGCTTTGGCATTGCTTTTTGGTAATTAGAAGGCCGCTAAATGCCACTGCACACCACACGTGTATTATGCCCAGCAGTGAAGGGGTTAATTAGGGAGCATGAAGGGAGTTTGTACTGTTAATTTTAGCTTTAGTGTAGTGTAGTAGACACCCCAAATTATTGATCTAGGCCCATTTTAGTATATTTCATGCCACCATTTACCGGCCAAATACGATCAAATAAAAAAAAGTTACATTTTTCAAAATTTTAGGTTTCTCACTGAAATTATTTGCAAACACGTGTATTATGCCCAGCAGTGAAGGGGTTAATAAGGAAGCTTGTAGGGAGCTTGCAGGGTTAATTTTAGCTTTAGTGTAGAGATCAGCCTCCCACCTGACACATCACACCCCCTGATCCCTCCCAAACAGCTCTCTTCCCTCCCCCACCCCACAATTGTCCCCGCCATTTTAAGTACTGGCAGAAAGTCTGCCAGTACTAAAATAAAAGTTTTTTTTTGTTTGTTTTTTTGGTTTAAAAAAAAAACAACAAAAAAACTGCTGTGTAGGATCCCCCTTAGCCCCCATCCTCCCTGATCCCCCCCAAAAAGCTCTCTAATCCCCCCTGCCTTATTGTGTGTCATATTGGGTACTGGCAGCTGTCTGCCAGTACCCAGTTTGAAATAAAATGTTTTTTTTTTTATTTAAAAAATACTGTATTTTCTGTAGTGTAGCTGCTCCCCCCTCAAAATCCAACCCCCCACACTCTCCCAGATTGCTTAATGTTGCATTTCCACCCTCCCCAATACTCTCTCCCAACGAGTCCCACCTTGCACTTGTCCCTTAGTGTAGAGTTCCCACCCACCCGCCTGTGGAGACTTAATTTCTGTCATATAAGCAACTGCTGACTCTCAGTTGCACAGGCCCACACACCATGGGCTAGATTACAAATATTGTGCCTCATTGGATAAGCGCAACTGAAGACCTAGCGTTAAGGTCTAAATAAAAAGTTGCACCAAACACAACATAACTGCATTTTAATAAAGTGTTATACTCATATATACACTATCTAATAAAATTATTCATCTAAATATTAAAAAAGTATATATTATAAGTGTTAAAAGGTATATGTTATATGACAAGGTATTTGAATAGAAATGGCTACAATGTATGTATACATACATATACATGTGTATGTGTGTATATATATATATATATATATATATATACACACACACACACATATATTTTATATATATACATATGTATGTATAGAGTGTGTATACATGTGTATTTGTCTATATTTGTTTATACACATATAAACACATAAATACACATGTATTCACATAAATACATATGTATATATATTTTGGAGCCCTTTCCACTCAACTACCTGATAATACAAAAAAAATATTTTTAAATAAATGTTAACATTTAAGAATGTGTTTTAATATGTATGTTTTGTAAATATTTTACACTCCAATGTTCTTCACATGGGAAAAATGTTCTATGTATTTTTAAATTGATATATATTATATACTGCATATAAGTATAGATATATATTTTACAAAAAAAATACATTTGATATATATAGAAATATCTATTTAACAATAAAAAGAAAATTTTCTTCTTTGTAAAGAACATTAGGATGTAAAATACACATAACTACCTCCGGGTTAGCTCTGTAGGTTTAACTCCGGTCAGGTTAGTGCGCAGTGATAGGTGCCAGTTTTTTTTTTCCAGTTTGCGCTTTCCATTAGCATCTAGGGGGAGAAGAAGTTAGCACAGCTGTGATATCCAAAAATGAAGTTAGCTCACATATGCTTTCACTCTCACGCAAACAATTTACTTTTCACCTTGTAATACATGCACTAATCCTTGCATGTTAAAAGATTACTTCTGGCAGTGTTTACGTGCAAGCAAATTGCTAAATAGAGCACCACTTGTAATCTGGCCCCATAAGTACGTTTGTTTCTGAGAAATATAAATAGCTTTTACTAGAAGCATTAGCAAACGTCACTTTTGCCGCCACCCAAACAATTGGGCACGTACCTTAAAGGTGAGCTGCCAAAGCCACTCTCAAATTTTTCAAAAACATATCATCGTTCAAATGAACTCCATCAGGCCTAAACAATTTTTTTTTATCAGTCGTTATCATATTGAATTACAAAACTATTCAATCTGCTCACTGACCTTCCCACCACACAATCGCCTAGATTTGGAGTTTTGTCTGTAAAGACTTGCGTTGCTAACAAGCCTTTTTTTCCAGCGCACCCTTAAGCCAACGCTGGTATTACGAATTTTCTGAATGGCTGCGTTAGCCTCAGAAAAGTGAGCGTTGAGCCAAATCTAGCTCCACTTCAACCCTCAATACCAGCGTTGCTTACGGTAGCGGTAAGTTGGAAAAACGTGCTTGTGCACGATTTCCCCATAGGATACAATGGGGCTGAGCAGGCTGAAAAAAAACACCTGCAAAAAAGCAACGTTCAGCTCCTAACGCAGCCCCATTGTTTCCTATGGGGAAACACTTTCTAAGTCTACACCTAACACCCTAACATGAACCCCGAGTCTAAACACCCCTAACCTTACACTTATTAACCCCTAATCTGATGCCCCCGCTATCGCTGACACCTACATTATATTATTAACCCCTAATCTGCCGCTCCGGACACCGCCGCCACCTACATTATAGCTATGAACCCCTAATCTGCTGTCCCTAACATCGCCGACACCTATATTATATTTATTAACCCCTAATCTGCCGAACGGACATCGCCGCCACTATAATAAATGTTATAACCCCTAAACCGCCGCACTCCTGCCTCGCAAACACTAAATGTTATTAACCCCTAATCTGCCCTCCCTAACATCGCCGCCATCTACCTACAATTATTAACCCCTAATCTCCCGCCCCAACGTTGCCGCTACTATAATAAAGTTATTAACCCCTAAACCTAAGTCTAACCCTAACCCTAACACCCCCCTAAGTTAAATATAATTTAAATAAAACGAAATAAAGTTATTAACCCCTAAACCTAAGTCTAACCCTAACCCTAACACCCCCCTAAATTAAATATAATTTAAATAAAACGAAATAAATTTACTATAATTAAATAAATTATTCCTATTTAAAACTAAATACTTACCTATAAAATAAACACTAAGGCCTAGATTTGGAGTTTGGCGGTAGCCGTGAAAACCAGCGTTAGAGGCTCCTAACGCTGGTTTTAGGCTACCTCCGGTATTTGGAGTCACTCAAAAAAGGGTCTAACGCTCACTTTTCAGCCGCGACTCTTCCATACCTCAGATCCCATTACGTCATTTGCGTATCCTATCTTTTCAATGGGATCTTTCTAACTCCGGTATTTAGAGTCGTGTCTGAAGTGAGCGTTAGAAATCTAACAACAAAACTCCAGCCGCAGAAAAAAGTCAGTAGTTAAGAGCTTTCTGGGCTAACGCCGGTTCATAAAGCTCTTAACTACTGTACTCTAAAGTACACTAACACCCATAAACTACCTATGTACCCCTAAACCGAGGCCCCCCCACATCGCCGCCACTCGATTTAATTTTTTTAACCCCTAATCTGCCGACCGCCACCTACGTTATCCTTATGTACCCCTAATCTGCTGCCCTAACATCGCCGACCCCTATATTATATTTATTAACCCCTAATCTGCCCCCAACAACGTCGCAGGCAGCTACCTACAATAATTAACCCCTAATCTGCCAACCGCAAAGAGCCGCCACCTACATTATAGCTATGTACCCCTAATCTGCTGCCCCTAACACCGCCGACCCCTATATTATATTTATTAACCCCTAATCTGCCCCCCTCAACGTCGCCTCCACCTGCCTACACTTATTAACCCCTAATCTGCCGAGCAGACCTGAGCGCTACTATAATAAAGTTATTATCCCCTAATCCGCCTCACTAACCCTATAATAAATAGTATTAACCCCTAATCTGCCCTCCCTAACATCGCCGACACCTAACTTCAATTATTAACCCCTAATCTGCCGACTGGAGCTCACCGCTATTCTAATAAATGTATTAACCCCTAAAGCTAAGTCTAACCCTAACACTAACACCCCCCTAAATTAAATATAATTTTAATCTAACGAAATTAATTAACTCTTATTAAATAAATTATTATTCCTATTTAAAGATAAATACTTACCTGTAAAATAAACCCTAATATAGCTACAATATAAATTATATTTATATTATAGCTATTTTAGGATTAATATTTATTTTACATGTAACTTTGTAATTATTTTAACCAGGTACAATAGCTATTAAATAGTTAAGAACTATTTAATAGCTAAAATAGTTAAAATAATTAAAAATGTACCTGTAAAATAAATCCTAACCTAAGTTACAATTAAACCTAACACTACACTATCAATAAATTAATTAAATAAAATACCTATAATTATCTACAATTAAACCTAACACTACACTATCAATAAATAAATTAAATACAATTCCTACAAATAAATACAATGAAATAAACTAACTAAAGTACAAAAAATAAAAAAGAACTAAGTTACAAAAAATAAAAAAATATTTACAAACATTAGAAATATATTACAACAATTTTAAACTAATTACACCTACTCTAAGCCCCCTAATAAAATAACAAAGCCCCCCAAAATAAAAAAATGCCCTACCCTATTCTAAATTACTAAAGTTCAAAGCTCTTTTACCTTACCAGCCCTGAACAGGGCCCTTTGCGGGGCATGCCCCAAGAAGTTCAGCTCTTTTGTCTGTAAAAAAAAACATACAATACCCCCCCCCCAACATTACAACCCACCACCCACATAACCCTAATCTAACCCAAACCCCCCTTAAATAAACCTAACACTAAGCCCCTGAAGATCTCCCTACCTTGAGTCGTCTTCACCCAGCCGAGCCAAATTCTTCATCCAAGCGGAGCAAGAAGAGGTCCTCCATCCGGTAGAAGTCTTCATCCAAGCGGGGCAGAAGAGGTCTTCCATCCGATTGAAGTCTTCATCCAAGAGACATCTTCTATCGTCATCCATCCGGAGTGGAGCGGCAGCATCCTGAAGACCTCCGACGCGGAACATCCATCCTGGCTGACGACTGAACGATGAATGACGGTTCCTTTAAATGACGTCATCCAAGATGGCGTCCCTCGAATTCCGATTGGCTTATAGGATTCTATCAGCCAATCGGAATTAAGGTAGGAATATTCTGATTGGCTGATGGAATCAGCCAATCAGAATCAAGTTCAATCCGATTGGCTGATCCAATCAGCCAATCAGATTGAGCTCGCATTCTATTGGCTGTTCCGATCAGCCAATAGAATGCGAGCTCAATCTGATTGGCTGATTCAATCAGCCAATCAGATTTTTCCTACCTTAATTCCGATTGGCTGATAGAATCCTATCAGCCAATCGGAATTCGAGGGACGCCATCTTGGATGATGCTGCCGCTCCGCTCCGGATGGATGACGATAGAAGATGCCTCTTGGATGAAGACTTCAATCGGATGGAAGACCTCTTCTGCCCCGATTGTATGAAGACTACTACCGGATGGAGGACCTCTTCTTGCTCCGCTTGGATGAAGAATTTGGCTCGGCTGGGTGAAGACGACTCAAGGTAGGGAGATCTTCAGGGGCTTAGTGTTAGGTTTATTTAAGGGGGGTTTGGGTTAGATTAGGGGTATGTGGGTGGTGGGTTGTAATGTTGGGGGGGGTATTGTATGGGTTTTTTTACAGGCAAAAGAGCTGAACTTCTTGGGGCATGCCCCGCAAAGGGCCCTGTTCAGGGCTGGTAAGGTAAAAGAGCTTTGAACTTTAGTAATTTAGAATAGGGTAGGGCATTTTTTTATTTTGGGGGGCTTTGTTATTTTATTAGGGGGCTTAGAGTAGGTGTAATTAGTTTAAAAGTGTTGTAATATATTTCTAATGTTTGTAAATATTTTTTTATTTTTTGTAACTTAGTTCTTTTTTATTTTTTGTACTTTAGTTAGTTTAATTCATTGTATTTATTTGTAGGAATTGTATTTAATTTATTTATTGATAGTGTAGTGTTAGGTTTAATTGTAGATAATTATAGGTATTTTATTTAATTAATTTATTGATAGTGTAGTGTTAGGTTTATTAGGGTTTATTTTACAGGTATTTATCTTTAAATAGGAATAATTTATTTAATAAGAGTTAATTAATTTCGTTAGATTAAAATTATATTTAATTTAGGGGGGTGTTAGTGTTAGGGTTAGACTTAGCTTTAGGGGTTAATACATTTATTAGAATAGCGGTGAGCTCCAGTCGGCAAATTAGGGGTTAATGTTTGAAGTTAGGTGTCGGCGATGTTAGGGAGGGCAGATTAGGGGTTAATACTATTTATTATAGGGTTAGTGAGGCGGATTAGGGGTTAATAACTTTATTATAGTAGCGCTCAGGTCTGGTCGGCAGATTAGGGGTTAATAAGTGTAGGCAGTTGGAGGCGACGTTGTGGGGGGCAGATTAGGGGTTAATAAATATAATATAGGGGTCGGCGGTGTTAGGGGCAGCAGATTAGGGGTACATAGGGATAATATAAGTAGCGGCGGTTTACGGAGCGGCAGATTAGGGGTTAATAATAATATGCAGGGGTCAGCGATAGCGGGGGTGGCAGATTAGGGGTTAATAAGTGTAAGGCTAGGGGTGTTTAGACTCGGGGTACATGTTAGAGTGTTAGGTGCAGACGTAGGAAGTGTTTCCCCATAGCAAACAATGGGGCTGCGTTAGGAGCTGAACGCGGCTTTTTTGCAGGTGTTAGTTTTTTTTTCAGCTCAAACAGCCCCATTGTTTCCTATGGGGGAATCGTGCACGAGCACGTTTTTGAGGCTGGCCGCGTCCGTAAGCAACTCTGGTATCGAGAGTTGCAGTTGCGTTAAATATGCTCTACGCTCCTTTTTTGGAGCCTAACGCTGACATTCTGTGGACTCTCAATATCAGAGTTATTTTAAAGGTGCGGCCAGAAGAAAGCCAGCGTTAGCTACGCGGGTCGTTACCGACAAAACTCTAAATCTAGCCGTAATATAGCTACAATATTATTAATAGTTACATTGTATCTATTTTAGGATTTATATTTATTTTACAGGCAACTTTGTATTTATTTTAACTAGGTACAATAGCTATTAAATAGTTAATAACTATTTAATAGCTACCTAGTTAAAATAATTACAAAATTACCTGTAAAATAAATCCTAACCTAAGTTACAACTACACCTAACACTACACTATCAATAAATTAATTAAATAAATTAACTACAATGATCTAAACTAAAATACAATTAAATAAACTAAACTATATTACCAAAAAAACAAACACTAAATTACAAAAAATAAAAAAATATTACAAGAATTTTAATCTAATTACACCTAATCTAAGCCCCCTAATAAAATAAAAAAGTTCCCAAAATAATAAAATGCCCTACCCTATACTAAATTACAAAAGTAATCAGCTCTTTTACCAGCCCTTAAAAGGGCTTTTTGCGGGGCATTGCCCCAAAGTAATCAGCTCTTTTACCTGTAAAACAAAAATACAAGACCCCCTACTCTAAAACCCACCCGATCCCCCCTTCAAAAAACCTAACACTACCCCATTGAAGATCACTCTACCTTGAGCCGTCTTCAGCAAGCCGGCCTCCGATGGGACAGAAGAGGACATCCGGAGCGGCAGAAGTCTTCATCCGATCGGGGCAGAAGAGGTCCTCCATCCAGCAGAAGTTTTCATCCAAGCGGCATCTTCTATCTTCATCCATCCGGCGCGGAGCGGGTCCATCTTCAAGACATCCAGCGCGGAGCATCCTTCCTGGCCGACAAACTAACGACGAATGAAGGTTCCTTTAAAAGACGTCATCCAAGATGGCGTCCCTCAAATTCCGATTGGCTGATAGGATTCTATCAGCCAATCGGAATTAAGGTAGGAAAAATCAGATTGGTTGATTTAATCAGCCAATCGGATTGAAGTTCAATCCGATTGGCTGATTGGATCAGCCAATAGAATGCAGGGTCAATTCTATTGGCTGATCCAATCAGCCAATCGGATTGAACTTCAATCTGATTGGCTGATTAAATCAACCAATCGGATTTTGCCTACCTTAATTCCAAATGGCTGAAAGAATCCTATCAGCCAATCGGAATTCGAGGGACGCCATCTTGGATGACGTCATTTAAAGGAACCTTGATTCGTCGTTAGTCCGTCGGCCAGGAAGGATGCTCCGCGCTGGATGTCTTGAAGATGGACCCGCTCTGCGCCGGATGGATGAAGATAGAAGATGCCGCTTGGATGAAAACTTCTGCTGGATGGAGGACCTCTTCTGCCCCAATCGGATGAAGACTTCTGCCGCTCTAGATGTCCTCTTCTGTCCCATCGGTGGCCGGCTGGCTGAAGACGGCTCAAGGTAGGGTGATCTTCAATGGGGTAGTGTTAGTTTTTTTTAAAGGGGGGATTGGGTGGGTTTTAGAGTAGGGGTGTGTGGGTGGTGGGTTGAAATGTTGGGGGGGGATCTTGTATTTTTTTTTACAGGTAAAAGAGCTGATTACTTTGGGGCAATGCCCCGCAAAAAGCCCTTTTAAGGGCTGGTAAAAGAGCTGATTACTTTTGTAATTTAGTATAGGGTAGGGCATTTTATTATTTTTTTATTTTTTGTAATTTAGTGTTTGTTTTTTTTGGTAATATAGTTTATTTTATTTTATTGTATTTTAGTTTAGATCATTGTAGTTAATTTATTTAATTAATTTATTGATAGTGTAGTGTTAGGTGTAGTTGTAACTTAGGTTAGGATTTATTTTACAGGTAATTTTGTAATTATTTTAACTAGGTAGCTATTAAATAGTTATTAACTATTTAATAGCTATTGTACCTAGTTAAAATAAATACAAAGTTGCCTGTAAAATAAATATAAATCCTAAAATAGATACAATGTAACTATAAGTTATATTGTAGCTATATTAGGGTTTATTTTATAGGTATGTATTTTGTTTTAAATAGGAATAATTTATTTAATTATAGTAAATTTATTTTGTTTTATTTAAATTATATTTAAAGGGACAGTTTACCCAAAAATTTTCTCCCCTTTAATTTGTTCCCAATGATCCACTTTACCTGCTGGAGTGTATTAAATTGTTTACAAGTAGCTCCTTTACCCTTATATTGGCATTTGAAATTGTTAATTTAGCATGTGGTATCCCCACCTATTCTGAAAGTTTGTGGCCGCGCGTACCAGCTATAGATAAGCTTTGTAAACACAGCCAGCAGAAGAAATTACACTCCCAGTGTGATAAAGCAGAGATAAGGTAATAAAATGTTGATTTTCCATTGTTCTCTCAAAGTATTGGTGATTGTTTTAAGGACAGATATAAGATAAAGAAGCAGGTATATGTGCACAATGTGATACAGTAATGAGATCTGATTATAACTACAAGCTCAACCTATTTTATTAGGCTGTGGCTTCAAAACACAAAATCAGAGCTTTAATATACAGAAATACACCTTAAAAAGCTAATGTTCATACATGTTTTACTCTGCAGTTGGTAAAAAAAGCAATTGTAAACACATTAAGGGAAAAACTATTTTACAGTATACTGTCCCTTTAACTTAGGGGGGTGTTAGGGTTAGGGTTAGACTTAGGTGTAGGTGTTAATAACTTTATTATAGTAGCGGTGACGTTGGGGGCGGGAGATTAGGGGTTAATAATTGTAGGTAGGTGGCGGCGATGTTAGGGAAGGCAGATTAGGGGTTAATAACATTTATTAGTGGCGGCGATGTCCGGTCGGCAGATTAGGGGTTAATAAGTATAGGTAGGTGTCTGCGACGTTGGGGGCGGCAGATTAGGGGTTAATAAATATTATGTAGGTGTCGGCGATGTTAGGGGCAGCAGATTAGGGGTTCATATGTATAATGTAGGTGGCGGCGGTGTCCGGTCGGCAGATTAGGGGTTAAAAAATTTTATTTTAGTGTTTGCGATGTGGGGGGGCCTCAGTTTAGGGGTTCATAGGTAGTTTATGGGTGTTAGTGTACTTTGTAGCACTGTAGTTAAGAGCTTTATGTTCCGGCGTTAGCCCATAAAACTCTTAACTACTGACTTTTTTAGGCGGTAGGAGTCTTGGCGGTAAAGGTTGTACCGCTCACTTCTTCCAAGACTCGTAATACCGGCGTTAGGCAAATCCCATAGAAAAGATAGGATACGCAATTGACGTAAGGGGATTTGCGGTAGCCAAAAGTTGTGGAAGAAAAGTGAGCGGTTCACCTGTACCTGCCAAACTCGTAATAACAGTGGGCGTTAAAAGCAGCGCTAGGACCCCTTAACGCTGCTTTTTAAGGCTAATGCAGAACTCTAAATCTAGGTGAATTAATTTTCTTGCAGACTCTATAAGCAGGACCAAAGAAACTCATGCACCACCATTTCAAATGAGCAACCAAATTGGACAACCCAATGATCACCCCAGGGCACCAAGTGCACAGCCAGGCTAAATCAGACTGCAAAGTTTTGATTACGTCCAGAGCAGGAACAGCACCAACATTGTTACCACCAAGGTGCAGAATAATAATGGGCCAGATTATGAGTGGAGTGGGAGCAAAAAGGTATTTATTGCGGGTGTTTGCACTCGTCGGGTTTACAGCTGGTATTAAGAGTTGAAAGTAAACACGATCGCTTAAGCGTAATCGCGATTTACATTAGAATGATTACCGCAATCTTTAGAGCTATGGTTAACTGTTTAGCAAAACTAAAAAGTGTCACAAAACACATCAAAAGTACATTTACATTCATAATAAAACCATATAATAAAAATTATTCTATAAAATAATGCACACAATAGTTATAAGTCTCAAAGATTTGAGATCTCAGCTGTTTAGGGATTTAACATAGAAAAACATACATATACATCTCTAAAAATATAGATAGATATATAGATATATAGATAGATAGATATATGTGTACATATGTATGTATTTATTTTTATGTGTATATATGTATTTACATACATATATACACATAAAAATAAATACATACATATGTACACATAAATAGAGGAAACTGGAGTGTTTAACCCAGCACTATGTGTGAGCACATATTGCTCCTTAAAAAGGGTGCCTCGCTGACCCTGGTACCTAAATTAAAAAAAAAAAAACAGTATAAGGAGCGCCTAAAATCCTTATATTGTGTTCTGTTATAATCCCAAAATCCAGATATTGTTCAGAAAAAGAAAAGGGGAAAATATGTAAAAAAAATTAAAAATATAAAAAATAAAACCTATGAAAAACAGAAAAAATAGAAAAAAATAAGAAAAATTGAGGAAAAAAGAAAAAAAAAAATATGAGAATATATAAGACTTGCTGTTACAATTCAAAGTGAAATAAATCCAAATTAGTCCCTCTATGGATGTTTGCCATGCTCCATGACTTCCTGTTGACAAATAGTGATATAGTGCAATATAGTAAAGTAAAGGATATAGTTATTCCTAGATGTAGGCTTACCATATATGTCAAAACGTTTCGGCTTCAGTATAGGCCTTTATCAAGCCTAAAAATGGTAATTCAAGGTAGCCTTTTATAGGGCATTATGTGTGTGCCTATTGGATAAAAGTTGTTCATTTTGGCCCCAAAATGAATGTTATATGCCCTCTGATAGGTATAGCTCATGTTGTTCTGAATGTTCTGAATGTTTTGCTAGTCTGTGGCTTTTGGAAGTGATGTCATCAAACTAGCGTCACTTCTAATCGGCAGATTAGGGGTTAATAAGTATAGGTAGGTGTCTGCGACATTGGGGGCGGCAGATTAGGGGTTAATAAATATAATGTAGGTGTCGGCGATGTTAGGGGCAGCAGATTAGGGGTTCATATGTATAATGTAGGTGGCGGCGGTGTCCGGTCAGCAGATTAGGGGTTAAAAATTTTTATTTTAGTGTTTGCGATGTGGGGGGGCCTCAGTTTAGGGGTTCATAGGTAGTTTATGGGTGTTAGTGTACTTTGTAGCACTGTAGTTAAGAGCTTTATGTTCCGGCGTTAGCCCATAAAACTCTTAACTACTGACTTTTTTAGACGGTAGGAGTCTTGGCGGTAAAGGCTGTACCGCTCACTTCTTCCAAGACTCGTAATACCGGCGTTAGGCAAATCCCATAGAAAAGATAGGATACGCAATTGACGTAAGGGGATTTGCGGTAGCCAAAAGTTGTGGAAGAAAAGTGAGCGGTTCACCTGTACCTGCCAAACTCGTAATAACAGTGGGCGTTAAAAGCAGCGCTAGGACCCCTTAACGCTGCTTTTTAAGGCTAACGCAGAACTCTAAATCTAGGTGAATTAATTTTCTTGCAGACTCTATAAGCAGGACCAAAGAAACTCATGCACCACCATTTCAAATGAGCAACCAAATTGGACAACCCAATGATCACCCCAGGGCACCAAGTGCACAGCCAGGCTAAATCAGACTGCAAAGTTTTGATTACGTCCAGAGCAGGAACAGCACCAACATTGTTACCACCAAGGTGCAGAATAATAATGGGCCAGATTATGAGTGGAGTGGGAGCAAAAAGGTATTTATTGCGGGTGTTTGCACTCGTCGGGTTTACAGCTGGTATTAAGAGTTGAAAGTAAACACGATCGCTTAAGCGTAATCGCGATTTACATTAGAATGATTACCGCAATCTTTAGAGCTATGGTTAACTGTTTAGCAAAACTAAAAAGTGTCACAAAACACATCAAAAGTACATTTACATTCATAATAAAACCATATAATAAAAATTATTCTATAAAATAATGCACACAATAGTTATAAGTCTCAAAGATTTGAGATCTCAGCTGTTTAGGGATTTAACATAGAAATACATACATATACATCTCTAAAAATATAGATAGATATATAGATATATAGATAGATAGATATATGTGTACATATGTATGTATTTATTTTTATGTGTATATATGTATTTACATACATATATACACATATAAACACATACATAGGTACACATAAATAGAGGAAACTGGAGTGTTTAACCCAGCACTATGTGTGAGCACATATTGCTCCTTAAAAAGGGTGCCTCGCTGACCCTGGTACCTAAATTAAAAAAAAAAAAAACAGTATAAGGAGCGCCTAAAATCCTTATATTGTGTTCTGTTATAATCCCAAAATCCAGATATTGTTCAGAAAAAGAAAAGGGGAAAATATGTAAAAAAAATTAAAAATATAAAAAATAAAACCTATGAAAAACAGAAAAAATAGAAAAAAATAAGAAAAATTGAGGAAAAAAGAAAAAAAAAAAATATGAGAATATATAAGACTTGCTGTTACAATTCAAAGTGAAATAAATCCAAATTAGTCCCTCTATGGATGTTTGCCATGCTCCATGACTTCCTGTTGACAAATAGTGATATAGTGCAATATAGTAAAGTAAAGGATATAGTTATTCCTAGATGTAGGCTTACCATATATGTCAAAACGTTTCGGCTTCAGTATAGGCCTTTATCAAGCCTAAAAATGGTAATTCAAGGTAGCCTTTTATAGGGCATTATGTGTGTGCCTATTGGATAAAAGTTGTTCATTTTGGCCCCAAAATGAATGTTATATGCCCTCTGATAGGTATAGCTCATGTTGTTCTGAATGTTCTGAATGTTTTGCTAGTCTGTGGCTTTTGGAAGTGATGTCATCAAACTAGCGTCACTTCTAATCGGCAGATTAGGGGTTAATAAGTATAGGTAGGTGTCTGCGACATTGGGGGCGGCAGATTAGGGGTTAATAAATATAATGTAGGTGTCGGCGATGTTAGGGGCAGCAGATTAGGGGTTCATATGTATAATGTAGGTGGCGGCGGTGTCCGGTCAGCAGATTAGGGGTTAAAAATTTTTATTTTAGTGTTTGCGATGTGGGGGGGGCCTCAGTTTAGGGGTTCATAGGTAGTTTATGGGTGTTAGTGTACTTTGTAGCACTGTAGTTAAGAGCTTTATGTTCCGGCGTTAGCCCATAAAACTCTTAACTACTGACTTTTTTAGACGGTAGGAGTCTTGGCGGTAAAGGCTGTACCGCTCACTTCTTCCAAGACTCGTAATACCGGCGTTAGGCAAATCCCATAGAAAAGATAGGATACGCAATTGACGTAAGGGGATTTGCGGTAGCCAAAAGTTGTGGAAGAAAAGTGAGCGGTTCACCTGTACCTGCCAAACTCGTAATAACAGTGGGCGTTAAAAGCAGCGCTAGGACCCCTTAACGCTGCTTTTTAAGGCTAACGCAGAACTCTAAATCTAGGTGAATTAATTTTCTTGCAGACTCTATAAGCAGGACCAAAGAAACTCATGCACCACCATTTCAAATGAGCAACCAAATTGGACAACCCAATGATCACCCCAGGGCACCAAGTGCACAGCCAGGCTAAATCAGACTGCAAAGTTTTGATTACGTCCAGAGCAGGAACAGCACCAACATTGTTACCACCAAGGTGCAGAATAATAATGGGCCAGATTATGAGTGGAGTGGGAGCAAAAAGGTATTTATTGCGGGTGTTTGCACTCGTCGGGTTTACAGCTGGTATTAAGAGTTGAAAGTAAACACGATCGCTTAAGCGTAATCGCGATTTACATTAGAATGATTACCGCAATCTTTAGAGCTATGGTTAACTGTTTAGCAAAACTAAAAAGTGTCACAAAACACATCAAAAGTACATTTACATTCATAATAAAACCATATAATAAAAATTATTCTATAAAATAATGCACACAATAGTTATAAGTCTCAAAGATTTGAGATCTCAGCTGTTTAGGGATTTAACATAGAAATACATACATATACATCTCTAAAAATATAGATAGATATATAGATATATAGATAGATAGATATATGTGTACATATGTATGTATTTATTTTTATGTGTATATATGTATTTACATACATATATACACATATAAACACATACATAGGTACACATAAATAGAGGAAACTGGAGTGTTTAACCCAGCACTATGTGTGAGCACATATTGCTCCTTAAAAAGGGTGCCTCGCTGACCCTGGTACCTAAATTAAAAAAAAAAAAACAGTATAAGGAGCGCCTAAAATCCTTATATTGTGCTCTGTTATAATCCCAAAATCCAGATATTGTTCAGAAAAAGAAAAGGGGAAAATATATAAAAAAAAATAAAAAATATAAAAAATAAAACCTATGAAAAACAGAAAAAATAGAAAAAAATAAGAAAAATTGAGGAAAAAATAAAAAAATAAATATGAGAATATATAAGACTTGCTGTTACAATTCAAAGTGAAATAAATCCAAATTAGTCCCTCTATGGATGTTTGCCATGCTCCGTGACTTCCTGTTGACAAATAGTGATATAGTGCAATATAGTAAAGTAAAGGATATAGTTATTCCTAGATGTAGGCTTACCATATATGTCAAAACGTTTCGGCTTCAGTATAGGCCTTTATCAAGCCTAAAAATTGTAATTCAAGGTAGCCTTTTATAGGGCATTATGTGTGTGCCTATTGGATAAAAGTTGTTCATTTTGGCCCCAAAATGAATGTTATATGCCCTCTGATAGGTATAGCTCATGTTGTTCTGAATGTTCTGAATGTTTTGCTAGTCTGTGGCTTTTGGAAGTGATGTCATCAAACTAGCGTCACTTCTGGTTTCTATTTGTCAATATGTTATGTTTTCTCCTCTATCATTGGACGTTAGTGCGCAGTGTTTAACTGCATACGTGCACGCCGCATATCCCAGAAGTGACATAATACCTTTAGTGTCAATTTCGGATTCGATTTTTGCCAATATTATATAGATGTTAGCAGCTTAACATGTATATAATGTGAATTTTGTACAGCAATTCTATCTCCCGGGCATGAAGGATTAGTTGTCCTGGGCCGAATATGTCGGACTCAGTACACTAGGTATGTGGAAAATATACACTATGTATAAAATATACTTAGACATTAAAATGAATAGTACCTACAGAGTCATAGTTTGTGTGTGTTCCCAGTTTAATATATATAGAGTTATATAAAAACAAATTACACAAAAGAACCTTATGTTGATATAGATAATACTTAGTATGTACAAATGCTTACCTATACAGTAGGAATGGGGATATGTGTAAAGGCATCTATGCAAAACAACTTTAGTCTATAAATGATAATGCTCAGAATTCATAAAAACATAAAAATTTAGGGGGGGCGGAGCGTGCGGGCGTTCTGAATGGCCGCACCAGCCTAAAGCTCCTGCTGCAGTGGGGACAGAACTCTCCCGTGGGCCATCTATTAACCTCAGCAGTGCCCTAAAATTGATACCCAGAGCATTGGGAAGGACTAGAGAATGTAACGCTATCTTTTACTGGTCCCGGTGTGGACTACAGACCTCGCAATCTGACAACGACATGGGCCGCGGCTGAAGCCTCTCTCGAGTAAGCGCAAGGACAGAATCCCGTGATCACATATCAGCCCAAGCTCACCTAATCACCTGCTGAGAACACAGCACCTTCACGGACTGCCCAGAGACCGACATGCCGTAACACCCGCTCATTAAGGACTTTTACACAGATCCGGTAAGCTGCATCTTTTACAGCACTCACATGGCAGTCGCCATTTTTAATGGGGCATAATAACAGAGACCTCACAGCACAGTGAAAGAACCACACACCACCCCACGCTCCGATAGCATTACCCATTTCCCCATGAGTAGCATTGATCTAGACAAATTCACAATACAGCACTAAAGGCACTACTTATTTTACTATGCAAAGAGAACAAGCTGTATGATGGTACAGGTCTGATTTACCCCATTTTGCTAGAGACGCACAGGCTCACTATCACGCTGCCTGATAAACATAACAGAAGGAGGTGAAAGAGGTAAAAAGAAAAGCGGAGACAAAAGTTTATTTCAAGTGCAAATCTATCTTAACCATGTCGCAGCGCAGGGTCACAAAACCTGACAAGGCCTTAAAATCCACATCTACATCGGGAGCTGTAAACTCCTTTTTCAAAAAGACAGATAGCACAAAAAAGAAAACTGATATGCCACAGGCCTCTAGCGAAGATGAAGATTTATGTGAAAGCCCACACGCTCAAGAGCCCTTGACATCACCTTCTAACCCACGTTTACATCTTAAAGAAGCACCTGTAACATTAAAAGCTATGGAGGACTTAATTGACCAGGTGAAGTTATGCATTAAAGCTGAGTGTGCGGACCTAAAAAGGGACATTAATGAGCTTGGATTTAGAGTGGAGACATTGGAAGATGATAGGGAAGAAATTACTAAGGAAATGGCAGAAATGTCACACTCCATAGAGGCCCAACAATCACAAATCCTTGAATTAGAAAATAAGCTTGATGATGTCGAAAATAGGGCACGCAGAAATAACCTCCGAATACGCGGAATCCCTGAATCAATCAAAGGCGAAGATATTTCTGAATATTTACAAAATCTGTTTCAGTCTCTGGCAATTTCTAACCAACGTGTGATTGAACCCATACCTTTGGAGAGAGCACATAGATCTCTGCGGCCGAAGCCAAACGATAATCAACCTCCAAGAGACATTATAATCTGTTTCCTGAGCTATAAGGATAGAGAGAAAATTCTACAATTGTCTAGAACACAACCACATTTCTCTTATATGGGTGCAAAGGTCCAAATCTTTCAGGACTTGTCCACTAGAACGCTGCAACTCAGAAAGGGATTTACCGTCCTTACCTCCCACCTAAGAACTCTACAGATCCCTTACAGATGGGGATTTCCCGTATCGCTGCAAATTATTAAAAATGGAAAACGTCATGAGTGCAGCTCACCAGAAAAAATTGAAGATTTCTGCAAACTGCTGGACATTCCTATTCCAGAAACCACCACTCCACAGCCCGAGACACGCAAACTACCACAGCCAAAGCCTCAGAGGGACACTGTTGAATGACTATATAATGAGCTATTTCTCATCTTGCTGGTCTGTGAGCTCATCTACCTCAGACTTTTACTTTCCATTTGTTTTTTGTTTTTATACCGATGTGACATCGTGGGTAACATGTTAAGAGATGTGTAGTATACTGAGATGCGCCCTCTTACAGGGCATCGGTTCATGTTTATGTTTTTGTTCTTATGTCTCTCACCCTCTGCCTGTCGGGGGAGTTCCGTCATACTGTACTCATCCCCCTACTCAATCCTTCTACTTTATTTCCTAATTGTTTCTGCCACCTATCTTCTTCTCACTTGCCTACCCCCCTTCTCTCCTTTCTTTTTTCTTTCTTTCCTCCCTTCTTTCTTTTCCCCTTCCCCCTTACAGTTCAAGGAGTACCTGTTACAAGTTTTCATTTGTTAAAACAGTTATACCATTCAAGTGTGCTAGATAGTGTAGTATCTATCAGAGTGCATATTATAGCAGGGTTGGTTTACTTCATATTTATTGTTGAAAATAAAAGCACACCTCCATAAGTTTAGACACTAACGCTAAGGGTCAAATGCCTGAACAAAACCAGCCTAGTCAATTTCGGTTAGCCACACAAAATGTTAAGGGTTTCCTGTCCCCTCAAAAACGCTCTATAGCATTTCACGACTTCTACCGGAAGAAAGTTGACATTATTATGACACAAGAGACTCACTTTAAAAAGACCAATGAGCCCAGACTTTCGCAGTTATATTATGATCAACATTTTCTAAGTTCTGGACCGACAAAACACAATGGCGTATGTATCTCTTTCAGGAAGGGTACCTCATTCACTCTACTAGACAAGTACACTGACGCAGAGGGGCGGATTTTAGTTCTGACAGGTCTTTACTTTGGTAGACCCATTACACTGGCAAATATATATGCACCTATCCGTCCCAGATCTTCATTTTTCCGCAAGGTCATCAATCATATTTTAGATATCTCAAAAGGCCCAGTTTTCCTAGGTGGAGACTTTAACTTCCCAATCAACCCCACACTAGACACCTCCACAGGCCGCTCCTATATGCAAAACTCGCAGATAAAAGCTAATTGGCAGGCTATACGCAATATACCCATGTTTGACACCTGGAGAGTGACACACCCAACTACAAAAGACTTTACATTCTTCTCTAATCCACAACGCTCATACACACGCCTAGATTATATATTATGCGAACAACGAACACTACCCTCACTATACAGCTCTAGACTTTTTCACACTGCCTGGTCAGATCATAGTATGGTGTGTACAAATTTTTTATGGTCGGCTAAACCACAATTTCTGCAACATTGGAGACTAAGTGACCAGATTTTCTTAGACCCATTGATCACAACTGACATAGAAGAAAAGACAACTGAGTTTTTCACTTTTAATACCCCCTCAGCCACCTCAGCAACCAATAACTGGGAAGCATATAAATGCTATATAAGGGGGGTGATAATGGGACACACGCATAGACAACGCAAGCAAAGAGAGAGCCAACTTAATTCATTAACCTCCAACTTTAACAAGTGTGAAAATGACCTAAAACAGAACCCTCAATCTCACCTTCTCCTACAGAAATCCCAACAGGCCAGGGAGGACCTACACCACTACTTAATTAAACATGCGCATATGAGAGCCATAGCCTCTGAATCAAAATACTTTGTAGAAAGTAATAAAACTGGGCGCCTTCTTGCTAGATCCCTGAAAAAGAAACGCTACAAAACCTTTATAGATAAAATTACAGGCCCAGATGGTACCACATTCACCACAAACACTGACATTGTCAACCAATTTGCACAATACTACTCCTCATTATATAACCTCCCCTCCCTTGACATGGAAACTAAGCTAGCTAAGATTAATAGTTACTTAACTAATATCCAGCTTCCCACATTACTTCAAGAAGACTGCGAGGCACTGGATGATGGATTCACTATTCAGAAACTTATGTTGGCAATTAAAAGCCTCCCCCAGGGCAAAGCCCCGGGACCTGACAGTTTTACGCCCAAATTCTATCATCAGTTTAAAACCCTACTAGGCCCCCACTTGTTGAGCATGTACCAATCATTAGATGAAGAAGGTCAGCTGACCCCAAATCTCCTAGAAGCCACTATTTCTGTTATCCCTAAGCCAAATAAACCTGCTGATAAAGTAGCCAACTATCGCCCTATCTCCTTAATAAACATTGATATTAAGTTATACGCTAAACTAATTTCCACAAGAATTAATAAATATTTACCTTCCTTGGTGCACTCCGATCAAGTGGGATTTATTCCACGTAGGGAGGCTAAAGATAATACCATTCGAGTTTTGCACACTTTGTTTACCGCTTCATCTACCAAAATGCCCCTGATCTTGCTATCTACAGATGCGGAGAAGGCCTTCGACAGGGTGGACTGGGACTTTCTCTGGTCCATCCTGTCGAGGTTTGGATTCTCGCAGAAATTAATTACTCGCATTAAAGTACTCTATTCTGCCCCTTCAGCGCGCGTTAACGCAAACAATACACTCTCACAAAAAATCCACATAAATAATGGCACACGCCAGGGATGTCCCCTATCCCCTCTCCTATTCGCTCTAGCGGTGGAGGCATTAGCGGCGCGAATTAGAAGCAATCCCCTTGTTCACTGAGTCACTTTTGGAGAGATTTGCCAAAAGTGTCTTTTATATGCTGATGACATTATATTTACAATAAGCTCCCCACTTTCTTCCATCCCCACTATACTCAGAGAACTAGAAAGTTATAAATTGGTTTCCAACTTCTCCATCAACATGGAAAAGTCTATGATATTACCCTTACATCTCGCAGAGGACGAAATACAGTATATAACAAATAACACCTCATTCCAGATAACTAGCAAAATTAGATACCTAGGGATAGACATATCTCCTAACCACACGGAATTGTTTAATCTTAATTATACACCTCTCCAAATAGAAACTAATAAATCCCTAGAGCATTGGAGTAAACAGGGCCACCTTTCTTGGGCTGGACGTATTAATACGATAAAAATGAACCTCCTTCCTAAATATCTATATCTGTTCCAGGTCCTCCCATTAGAGCTCCCCACTCAGTACTTAATGAAACAACAAAAAATGTTTGACTTATTTATATGGGATCACAAGAGAGCCAGGGTGGCCAGGAACACCCTGTTTTTAAAGAGAGAAGATGGAGGACTGGGATCCCCAAACCTGATGTATTATTATAAAGCTGCACATATGGCTCGCATAGTTGCATGGAAACATTCCCCCCTAGAGAAACCCTGGATACAAATAGAAACATCTCTGGTGGGTGGCCTGAACCTGGGAGACCAGTGCTGGATCCCACACAGAAATAGACCACCAGAAATTTGGGGAAACTACTATATAGCTTCTACCCTTAAAATATGGGATAAAACTCTAACTGAAGAGAATCAGATCTCGACTCCCATTTCCCCTCTATCCCCTGTGCTCAATAACCCCTTATTGCTACAGGCACATACTTTTCCCTCACCACGTCTAGATGGTAAACCTACTAACATACCAACACACATGATACTCCAAAACGGACTTATTAGATCCCAAGCTGATATCCATCAACTCCTAGGTGCCCCTTTCCACCTTTGGTTCCCATACTTTCAAATTAGACACGCTATTCATAATAGTGCCCATACGGCTAATCTTGTCAGACCTCTTACCCCCTTTGAAACGCTGTGCACAACTACCACAGTCACTAAATCCCATGTGTCCATCATATATAAACTTCTCAGAGGAACTTTCCCTAGTAAAAAAACCCACTTACATCATAAAATGGGAAAAAGAACTAAACATAGTAATCACTGACACCCAGTGGCAGCGGATTTTTTTAGAGACCAAAAAATCCTCCCTCTCAATGGCAATGGTGGAAACAAACTACAAACTTCTTTCGAGGTGGTATTTGACCCCCCACCGCTTACGTAGCATTTTTCCTAATTCGTCCTCACTTTGTTGGAGACACTGTGGGGGGGTGGGTACTCTTTCACACATTTGGTGGTCCTGTCCATGCCTCCGATCTTTTTGGGACAGCATAAATAAACATATTGATAGGGTGCTGGGTAGACCTGTAGTGCTCACACCTAGTCTGATACTGCTAAGTGATATCCCTAAAATTCCCTGTGTATATAGAAAGAAATTATTACAATGTATGCTTAGCTGCGCCAGGCGCCTGATCCCTAGGTTCTGGAAGAAAACTGCTGTCCCCTCATACACTATGTGGGTAAAGGAAGTGAGTCACGTGCTTGAATTAGAAAAAGTATATTATGCATATAAGAGAAAACAGGATGCTATCGTAGATATAATTTTTATTTGGGAACAGCAGACCACCTAAAACCTGAAAATAAGCAGAGATATACCCGAAAACTGTTAATACAGGCAATTACGACTGGTATGTGTGTTTTAACATAATATGTTTATTATTTCTTCACTTGACCTAACAAATCTTGAAATAAAGTGCTTTGACTTGATATCATAAACTGTTATATGACCCTGATGTATATGCTACTGTACATGTGAGCAATGTCTGTACGCTTGGCACTACACTCTTGTACACTTGTTACATGTGATTTTCAGTTTGATCTTGTTTTGAAAATAATAAAAATTACTTGATGGAAAAAAAAAACATAAAAATTTAAAAATAGAAAATTTTAAAATTACAAATATGTAAAATATATGGATACATAAAATGCATATATAAACCTAAATAGATATATTAAAATCAAATACATAGTACCCATGTGGTGTAATATGTGAATGCATATAAAAGGTGTGGCTGCAATAAATGAGGATAAGAAAAAGGCAATAAAGGATCAGAAAAAGGCAATATTTGGTATAGGCTGGTATCTATATGATCTAGTCAATAACGCTAGAAAAGTTTGTAATTATTCTGCTAGATTAAACCAGTAAAATAAACTAGTGTTCTGTGCTTAGAACTCATTTGGATAACATTTAATGACAATGTTCACACATCATATATGTTAGTGGTATATATGTCTTTCCCTCCTGTGAACACAGTATAAAACCTATATGCCCCTTCTGTGAAAGTCTTAAAAAATAATACATAGATATACCCATAGGTTTCATTGTTGATTTACTCACTGGTTTAGGCTGAGATCTAATCAAACTCTATATAATTTATAATCTGCATAAAACTAGTATTAACATACATGTAGTCTGTAAATATAGTTTGACAAAGTGACTTAGTCTGTGTTCCTTATTTATGTTTCCACTCATATATTTAAAAGATGTGAAAGATCTTCTTTATTATTCAGACCTTTGGGGTATAGACAATCTAGATTTAAAATCAATTTGTATTCTGCAATTAGTAGCCATTTTTCATAGTCTCCACCTTTCCATTTTTTTGTCATTTTTTGAATGCCCAAGAAGCTAAAGCTCTTATTATTGCCTTGGTGGTTATATGTAAAATATCTATATAGAGGTGTCTTTGTATTCTTATTCTTGATCTGCAATAGGTGTTCCCTTATTTTATTTTTTAATGGTCTCAATGTTTGGCCTACATATTGTATTCCACAGACACATTGGATCAGATAGATCACACCTTTGTCCTGATATCTAATTAGATCTCGGATTTCATACTTCACATTTGTGCTATGAAGTGGGAAGTTGTTTGTTTATAGACCACATTTGCAGGCTTTACAGCTAGGACACACATATTGACAAATAGAAACCAGAACCAGAAGTGTTGCTAGTTTGATGATGTCTCTTCCAGAAGCCACAGACTAAGCAAAACATTCAGAACAACATGGACTATACCTATCAGGGGATGTATAACATTCATTTTTGGTGCCAAAATGAACAACTTTATCCAATATGGACACACATAATGCCCTATAAAAGGCTACCTTAAATTACCATTTTTAGTTTTGATAAAGGCCTATACAGAGGCTGAAACTCTTTGACATAGATGGTAAGCCTACATCTAGGAATAACTACAGCCTTCTACTTTAGTATATTGCACTATATCACTTTTTGTCCACAGGAAGTCACGGAGCACGGCAAACATCCATAGAGGGAGCCATTTGGATTTAATTCTTTTTGGATAGTAACAGCAAGTCTTAGATTTTTTTATATATATATTTTCTTTTTTCTTCAATTTTTCTTATTTTTTTTTCAATTTTTTCTATTTTTCATAGTTTTTTTTCTTTTAGATTTTTTTTCTTTCTTTTTTATATACATTTTGCCCCTTTTCTTTTTTCTGAACTATATCTAGATTTTGGGATTATAACAGCACACAATACATTCACTGTATATCACATTTCAGAAGGACTATTCTATCACTATAAACTCACAGCCCATTTTTTATTTTTTATTTGGAGGACTATATATTGTAGCCATTTACTTGATATATGTACCTCGGCCTTATTCGCTATATATAGTTTTATCTAGTTGTATATGACTTTGATTGTAATTACATGGTCTCATGTTTTTTAATTATTGTATTAACTGTAATAAATTACTGTACATTTTAATTTTACACATATTAGCCTTCTTTTTTAGGCACTCCTTATACTGTTTTTTTGTTACAAATATATAGACACGTATAAGTGCATTGGAGCCTTTTGCAGTTAAAGGGACACTAAAGTCAAAATAAGCTTTTATGATTCAGAAAGAGCATTAAAGGGACACTAAACCCAAATTTTTCCTTTTATGATTCAGATAGATAGAATATGCAATTTTAAGCAACTTTCTAATTTACTCTTATTATCCATTTTTCTTTGTTCTCATGCTATCTTTATTAGATTAATAAGGCATCTAGGCTTTTTTTGTTCAGGACTCTGGACAGCACTTTTTTTTTGGTGGATGAATTTATCCACCAATCAGCAAGAACAACCCAGGTTGTTGTTCACCAAAAATGGGCCGGCATCTAAACATACAATCTTGCATTTCAAATAAAGATACCAAGAGAATTAAGAAAATTTGATAATAGGAGTAAATTAGAAAGTTGCTTAAAATTTCGTGCTCTATCTGAATCACAACAGAAAAAATGTAGGTTCAGTGTCCCTTTAAGTTTTAAGACACTTTCCAATTTCCTTGCATTATTAAATTTTGCAGTCTTTTTATATACATACTTTCTGGGGAACAAACGCCTGCTGAGTATGTGCACAAGCTCATAGGGTATACAGTATGTATACTAGTTGGTGATTGATTGATCTCTGTCACATGATACAGGGGGACGGAAATGGTAGAAAATAAATTTGCCAGAAAAAAATCTACTACTTATTTGAAATTCAGAGTAGGTGTTATTGCATTCTCTTTTTATTATTTTTATTTAGTGGTCCTTTAAAGTGATAGTAAATTTCAGACTATAATAATGTGGCAATAAAAAATATATTAGTTTGCAAGTAAAACCACATAATATTATTTTTTAAAAGTGTATATATATTTTATAATAAAATATTTATAATCCATTGGTATTGTCTGTCCCTCCGCCCCCCTTCATTATCTCTTTTGGCTGGGCTGTGATGTACAGAGCAATCACATCCACTCTCTACATAGGCTTTCTAAGAGCTTTAAAGAGGCTGGACTTCATGACTGTCATAGGACACACACGTTGACTGGATGTTCACTGGAATTGTCATTAAAAAAAAAAAAAGAGTTCAACCAAGTGGGTCGGCATAACATTGCAATAGAAGCATTATTATATGCACTAATTTAAACCTTTCATAGATAGATTCAAAACAAAAAAGGTAAACATATACAGCAAGATTACAAGTTTTGCGGTATGGCTATACCATTGAAAAATTGTCCTTTGCGTGCGGAATATACAGGTCTCCCGTATTACAAGTCGCAGCGGTACAGCCATACCGCTAGCATTTTAGCCTTTACACAACTCTCCATTCCGCACTCAAAAAATGGCTTTTGAGTGTGGAATTTTCATTGCGCCGTACTACTGGTTGTTCTGTCAGGTTATTACACTAGCGTTATAGCTTATACCGCCACGATCCATTCCGCAATCAAAGACCAGTAGTTATGGATTTTGTGACACAAAAATGTTTCACAAAACTCATAACAAAATTGTTACAAAGTACACTAACACCCATAAAGTACCTATTAACCCCTAAACCGCCATTCCCTGCATCAAACTACTATATTAAACCTATTAACCCCTAATCCATGGCCCACCCACATAGCCAACACTAAATAAACCTATTAACCCCTAAACCTTCAGCCCCCCACATCGCTACTACTATAATAAACCTATTAACCCCTAAACCACCGACCCCCACATCGCTACTACTATAATAAAACTATTAACCCCTAAACCGCCGGCTCCCCACATCGCTACTACTATAATAAAACTATTAACCCCTAAACCGCCACCCCCACATCTCAACACACTAAATTAAACTAGTAACCCCTAAACCTAACTAACCCCAATAACTATTTAAAATAAATAAAAACTTACCTGTGAAATAAATAAAAAAAACTAAGATTAATCTATAAATAAACCTAACATAACTATTTTAAGAAAATAAACTAAAAATAAAAAAATCTAAATTTCAAAATTAAAAAAAACTAACACTACAAAAAATACAAACACTAAAATTACGAAAAATAAAAAAAAACACTAAGATTACAAAAAATAAATGAAATTATCCAAAATAATAAAAACTAAACCTAATCTAAAAGCCCTACAAAAACAAAAAAGCCACCCCAAAATAAAAACACCCCCTAACCTAAAAATAAACTACCAATAGCCCTTAAAAGGGCCTTTTGTAGGGCATTGCCCTAACTTAAACAGCTCTTTTACCTACAAAAATTGCATTTGTATGGGCATTGCACTTATAAGGGCATTCAGCTCTTTTGTGCCCATTAAATAAAAAAAGCCCTAATCTTAAAAAAAAATGCACCCAAAAAAACCTAACACTAACCCCAAAAATGTACTCACAGTTCCTGAAGTTTAGACATCCATCTTCATCCAGGCGGCGACAAGTCTTCATCCATCGCGGGGGCATCTTCTATCCTCATCCTGGTGGTGCAGAGCTGTGACGGCACAGAGCTGAGAAGAACCGGCGGCGACGACGACATCCAGTGTGGATACTCCTCTTCATTTGATCGTTCACCGCACACTAAAGCTTGAATGCAAGGTACCCGTTTCATATTTGGAGTACCTTGCATTCCTATTTGCTGAAATATTCAAATTAGCCAATAGGATGAGAGCTGCATAAATCCTATTGACTGATTTGAACAGCCAATAGGATTTAAGCAGCTCTCATCCTATTGGCTGATTTGAATATTTTAGCCAACAGGAATGCAAGGTACCCCAAATATAAAACGGGTACCTTGCATTCAACAAACAGGAAAACAGGCAGGATGCTCCAGCCTCAAGCCCTCCATAGCGTATCTTCATAACCGACCCAATGGTGCAGATGTCACACGTTGAATCACTTCCGGTTAATGCAAATTGGTGCACAGGAGCGCCCCTGTATTGGTGTATATTTGACTGCAAAGACAGTAAAGTCCCAGCACTCAAAAGAATCTAGAACAGGTAAAACTTCAAAAATGTATTACATACATTCAAAACATATACAGCACTTGCTGGGCACCAATAAAAGCAAACTTAGAACAAAGAAGCAGCAGTGAGAGAGGCTTGACCCTCAGCATCAAACGCGTTTAATGCATCTGGGGTACTTGATCACTTATAGGGAATGACGGTCAAGACGGGCTTTTATACACATACTTGATTAATTGGTAAATTGGTTTTCAATAATCATTAACCCTCACGCTACCAAATCCACAATACAAGTCACCAATACACAATGAGTTCAGTTCAGGATTTAAATTAGCATGATTCAAAGCTATATATAAACAAAATAACTTAGAACATTTTTATGTATCAAAAATATATCCTGTTTAGATTAATAAATAACTCAATTTGTAAATCCTAATATAGACAAAGGGATTAATATTTACACTACTATTTAAATGGGAAACTCAGTTCTACAACTACATAGAACGAAACAGGGGACAGGAATTTTGATCATTTGATAAAGAGTTTAGACCAAGGGGGATTCTGGTATTCAAATGGAAGATACAGAAAACTTCCCTCTCATTTAATTTAGAGATTATTTCCCCTCCCTTAGGGCTATGTGGAATGAAGTCAATGCCTTGGACTTTTAACAAAGAGCTAAATTATAAAAATGTCTTGCAATCAGTGGGATAGACACAGGGTCTTCTATAGCCCTGACATGTTCAAGAAATCTATCTTTCAGGGGTCTTTTTGTTTTTCTGTGTATTGTTTATTACAATCTAGGCAGGTTAGCAAATAAACCACATGTGTGGTATTACTGTTAGTAAAGAATCATATATTGTGCTCCTTCTGTGTCACTTGAGATTTAAAGACAGGTGCAGATATAATGTGTGAGCAAGTTTTGCATCTTGATGCTCCACACTTGAAGCATCCTTATCTTTTTACGAGCCAATTAGTGTTAGTTTCTTTGGGAAGCATAGAGGTGAGAGTATATTTATTAGTGTTTTAGACTTAAACTTGCAGTCATCCTTAATATTTTTTGACAATATTGGGTCATTATCCAAAATAGGTAAATGTTGCCTAATGATGTTGCAAACTTGATTGTATTCAGAACTGTATGTGGTGATGAACAAAGGTTTTTCAGTGAAAGCTAGCTTGTCTTTTTTGTCACTATTTCTGAGTTTTTTGTACTGCAAGAGATCTGATCTTGGAATAGTGTCAACTTGTAACTTAATTTTGTTTAGTAATTCTGTATTATAACCCCTTACTTCCAATCTTCTAATGCTCTCTTGAGCACATACTTCATATGCTTCAGGATCAGAACAGTTTTGTTTTGCTCTAATTAGTTGGCCCTTGGGTATGGATTTTAGTAGATGGGTAGGATGACAAGACTTATAGTTCAGTATCGTATTACCTGTGGTGGGTTTTCGATATAGCTCCACCATGATATTCATGTCTGTGAGGTCAGGTTTAAGGGTAATATCTAGGAAACTAAGCTTCTTACTGCTAAATTCTGAAGTGAATCTAATGTCCAAATCATTGTGATTGGCATATTCACAAAAAGACAGAATTGAATTATCGTCACCAAATCATGATCAAGTCATCGATGTAACATCCGTAATACACTATGTTGATGCGGAAGGGATTACTGTCTCCAAAGATGTGCAGGACCTCCCACCACCCTATATAGAGGTTGGCATAGGATGGCACAAATTTTGCGCCCATGGCCGTGCCACATTTTTGGATATAGTACCTCCCTTTAAACAGAAAAAAATTATGCGTGAGCAGATGCACTATAGCTTGAACCAAAAATGCAACAGTCTCCTCATTATAATATGAATGATGTTCCAAAAAATAATTAATCATTTTAAGTCCTTTAAAATGAGGAAAAATAGTGTATAAGGACGCCACATAGAGCTACAACAGTTTGTAACCATCTTTCCATTTTAATGAATCCAATGATATCATGAGTGAAGTGGTATCTTGTATTTAACTGGGTAGGGCAGTTACCAATGGTTGTTAAAAGGTGTCAACTAACTCACTTACAGATAGATTACGAGTAGTGCGTTAGGGTACAAAACACAGCGTTAACAGGTCCTAACGCTGTTTTTTAATGCCCGCTGGTATTACGAGTCTTGCAGGTTTAGGGGCACCGCACACTTTTTTGGCTTCACCGCAAACCGACTTACGTAAACTTTGTAAAATCTTTTTTCTATGGGACTTCCATAGCGCCGGTATTATGAGTCTGTCCTGGGAGGCCAAAAAGTGAACGGTACACCCTCTACCTCCAAGATCCATAACGCATTCTAAAGCCAGTAGTTATGAGTTTTACACTACAACGCTGTAGCATAAAACTCATAACTAAAGTGCTAAAAAGTACACTAACACCCATAAACTGCCTATTAACCCCTAAACCGAGGCCCTCCCACATCGCAAACACTAAAATAAAATTATTAACCCCTAATCTGCCACTCCAGACATCACCGCAACCTACATTATATTAATTAACCCCTAATCTGCTACCCCCAACATCACTGCCACCTACCTACATTTATTAACCCCTAATCTGCCGCCCCCAACGTCACCGCCACTATATTAAATTAATTAACCCCTAAACCTAAGTCTAACCCTAACACCCCCTAACAAATATAATTTAAATAAATCTAAATAAAATTCCTATCATTAACTACATTATTCCTATTTAAAACTAAATACTTACCTGTAAAATAAACCCTAAGATAGCTACAATATAACTAATAGTTACATTGTAGCTAGCTTAGGCTTTATTTTTATTTTACAGGCAAGTTTGTATTTATTTTAAGTAGGTAGACTAGTTATTAAATAGTTATTAACTATTTAATAAATACCTAGCTAAAATAAATACAAATTTACCTGTAAAATAAAACCTAACCTAAGTTACAATAACACCTAACCTTACACTATAATTAAATAAATTCCCTACATTAAATACAATTAAATAAATTAAATTAAATTAGCTAACTAAATCACAAAAAAACACTAAATTACAGAAAATAAAAAAACAAATTACAGATCTTTAAACTAATTACACCTAATCTAATAGCCCTAGCAAAATAAAAAAAGCCCCCCCCCAAAATAAAAAAAGACCCTAGCCTAAACTAAACTACCAATAGCCCTTAAAAGGGCCTTTTGCGGGGCATTGCCCCAAAGAAATCAGGTCTTTTTCCTGTAAAAAAAAATACAAACACCCCCCAACAGTAAAACCCACCACCCACACAACCAACCCCCCAAATAAAATACTAACTAAAAAAACCTAAGCTCCCCATTGCCCTGAAGAAGGCATTTTTATGGGCATTGCCCTTAAAAGGGCATTTAGCTCTATTGCGGCCCAAAGTCCCTAATCTAAAAAATAAACCTACCCAATACACCCTTAAAAAATCCTAACACTAACCCCCGAAGATTCACTTACCGGGAGAAGTCTTCATCCAAGCGGCAAGATGTCCTCAACAAAGCCGGCAGAAGTGGTCCTCCAGACGGGCAGAAGACATCCGACGTGGAGCATCCTCTTCTTCCGACGGCTTCTTCATAATGAATATCACTTTAAGTGACGTCATCCAAGATTTTTTCTACCTTAATTCCGATTGGCTGATAGAATTTTATCAGCCAATCGGAATCTAAGGTACGCCGTCTTGGATGATGTAACTTAAAGTGATATTCATTACGAAGAAGCCGTCGGAAGAAGAGTATGCTCCACGTCGGATATCTTGAAGACGGACCCGCTCCACGCCGGAAGGATGAAGACTTCTGCCCGTCTGGCGGACCACTTCTGCCTGTCTGGAGGACCACTTCTGCCAGCTTTGATGAGGACATCTTGCCACTTGGATGAAGACTTCCCCCGGTAAGTGAATCTTCTGGGGTTAGTGTTAGGATGTTTTTAAACGGTGTATTGGGTGGGTTTATTTTTTAGATTAGGGACTTTGGGCCGCAATAGAGCTAAATGCCCTTTTAAGGGCAATGCCCATCCAAATGCCCTTTTCAGGGCAATGGGGAGCTTTGGTTTTTAGTTAGTATTTTATTTGGGGGTTGGTTGTGTGGGTGGTGGGTTTTACTGTTGGGGGGGGGTGTTTGTATTTTTTTTTACAGGAAAAAGAGCTGATTTCTTTGGGGCAATGCCCCGCAAAAGGCCCTTTTAAGGGCTATTGGTAAGTTAGTTTAGGCTAGGGTTTTTTTTTTATTTTAGGGGGGCTTTTTTATTTTGATAGGGCTATTAGATTAGGTGTAATTAGTTTAAAGATCTGTAATTTGTTTTTTAATTTCTGTAATTTAGTGTTGTATTTTTTTGTGATTTAGCTAATTTAATTTATTTCATTGTATTTAATGTAGGGAATTTATTTAATTATAGTGTCTAGTTCTACCTAGTTAAAATAAATACAAACTTGCATGTAAAATAAAAATAAACCCTAAGCCAGATACAATGTATCTATTAGTTATATTGTAGCTATCTTAGGGTTTATTTTATAGGTAAGTATTTAGTTTTAAATAGGAATAATGTAGTTAATGATAGTAATTTTATTTAGATTTATTTAAATTATATTTAAGTTAGGGGGTGTTAGGGTTAGAGTTAGACTTAGGTTTAGGGGTTAATAAATTTAATATAGTGGCGGCGACATTGGGGGTGGCAGATTAGGGGTTAATAAGTGTAGGTAGGTTGCGGCGACATTGGGGGTGACAGATTAGGGGTTAAAAAATATAATGTAGGTGTCGGCGATGTTGAGGGCAGCAGATTAGGGGTTGATAAGTATAATGTAGGTGGCGGTGATGTCCGGAGCGGCAGATTAGGGGTTAATAAATATAATGCAGGTGTCGGCGATGTCAGGGGCGGCAGATTAGGGGTTAATAAGTGTAAGATTAGGGGTGTTTAGACTCTGGGTTCGTGTTAGGTGTAAACATAACTTTAGTTTCCCCATAGGAATCAATGGGGCTGCGTTACTGAGAATTACGCTGCTTTTTGGCAGGTGTTAGACTTTTTCTCATCCGGCTCTCCCCATTGATGTCTATGGGGAAATCGTGCACGAACACCTACGACCAGCTCACCACTGACTTAAGCAGCGCTGGTATTGGAGTGCGGTACGGAGCTCAATTTTACTCTACGCTCACTTCTTGTCTTTTAACGCCGGGTTTCTTAAAACCTCTAATACCAGCGCTGCAGGTAAGTGAGCGGTGAGAAAATACTGCTCATTAGCACCGCACAGCTCATAATGAAAAACTCGTAATCTGGCCGTTAGAGATTTATTTTTAGGAGCCTATGCCTGCCACTATTGGGCATACAGGCGGGTGCTTAAGGCTCTTGTGTATCTTGGGGAACAAATGGAAAATAGCCACAACTGGTAACTCTGGAATTAAATATTCAGCTATTCTATGTCCAAAAACATTGTTATTTAATCCATAATTCACAATTTCCTCCAAGATACCAAGGATTCCTTAGTTGGATTGGATTTTAGGATGGCATATATATGTTTGTCTGAAAGTTGGCGCATTGCCTTCTGTATGTAATCATATCTGTTTAATACAACAGTATCCCCCCCCCCCTTATCATAGTCAGCCAATCGGAATTGAAGGGACGCCATCTTGGATGATGTCACTTAAAGGTACCGTCATTTAGTGTTAGTCATCGGAAGGAAGAGGATGCTCCGCGTCGGATGTCTTGAAGATGTACCCGCTCTGCTCCGGATGGATGAAGATAGAAGATGCCGTTTGGATGAAGACTTCTGGCCAAATGTGATAGTTGCTTTTAGAAGAGCAACTATCAAATTAACCCTAAATGTTGGTGTGAATTTAGCGGCAATGAAAGCACTACAAACTGTGGTTTTACCTCAAAGCAAACCACCTAACTAAAAAGATAGTTGTAAGAATATGGGGGTATTTGTATAGTTTGTAGTGCGACTGGAGTAGCTCTGAACCAGATCTACTCAGTCTAAATCTTGCCTGGTGTTTGATACTATTTTAAGATGATCATTTGATACTGTGTAAAACAAATGTAAGTAAAAAAGTGTAAGTATGAATTTACTAGAAGTTTAAATTTACTAGAAGTATAATAATTTCAATCCGTTATATGAAAAGACAGATATCTGATATTTAGTAGATAATATATAAGAATTTATTCAGGGTAACTTTATAAATACATGCATACAGTAAAATACAGTCGAACATTAAAAGCTAGAACTACCTATTGTTGGACCGGATCCGGAATTATTAAAATGTAATCAATAACAAAAACAGTTAGAAATGTGATTTATCTAAAATATATAAATGTGATTTATCTAAAATATATACAACGATCCTAGAAATATATACAACGATCCTAGAAATGTGTATGTTGTATTATTAACTAGAGCGAAAATGGGATTTACAGTTTATATGTAGAATGCTGCATATGTTGATATATATAGAATACACGAAATAGAAGAGTATGGCAAAAGTGCAGTCGCCCGGGACTTGAAAAAGTTGTTTTAAAAGGTACCTTAAAAAGGGACAAAAAATGTTCAAGATTGTTGTACTATTACCGGTATAGTTATTCCGTAGATCCTGTTCGTTGAGCCAAACTTTTTTATTCCTGGAAACCCACCAGGGGGTCTCTTATAATAGTATCCAGAGGGTTAGTGTGGTAATATTATCCAGAGTTTGTTGCTTTAGTTGTGATCTTTTTTTTTTTTGATGATGTGGAGGTTACGATCTTGTGTATCCTTTGTTGAAGGACCCACCAGGGGGTCTTCCACAGTCTTTCAAGTGTATTTTATTGTGCAAAAAATACAATCCTCTCTTTGTTCTTTCTAAATTCTTTAGTTGGATGTTGTCTGACTTTGTTCTCTAACTCACTTTTGTTGAGCGGTTCGATTGGAGAAGTATCCACAAGTGTCAAACTGTACGATGTTTTGAGCTGTGTTATGAGCTTCTTGGTTTCTGTGTAGCCTTTTCTTTTTTAGTATTTGGAACAAAAAAGAGGGGGTTTTTTTTGTGGGTACCGGAGGGTTCACACTATAGTAGAGTTCTCACTTGTTTTTGGTCTCTCTTTGTTGCGATCCTCGTTCCTTGTACCTTACATAATTTTGTTCCGATAGCGGTTCTACTTCCTTGTCTTGATCTTTAGTGTAGAGCTGCTGGATGTGTTTTTAGTGCCGATGAACAAGTTGGAATAAAGTCCTGAGTCTTTGGAGCAGTACGTCTGGACGCGTTTCGGCTGTCAACTGCAGCCTTTTTCATACATAATGCTCACTTCAGTTTGGCGGTCTTATTGAACCTCCGGTCCATTCTCCCATTGGTTGAAATTTTTGCTATGTTGTTTTAGATGCAATTACAATTTCATTGGAACAGTTACAATTTCAAAGGAACAGTTATTTTGGTATATCCTGATCTTATCTCATATTGATATATAATCTCACATTTATATATAATCAATTTGAACTTAGTACATCAAAATAAAATAAAATCAATATAAAATAAAATATAGTAAAAATAGAGAAATAATGATACTTTGTTGGTTAAACAAAACAGTTCTGTGGCCAAGATGGTGTTTATGTCTGAAAATAGATTAGAACCTATATTGACGGATGCAGATATTTGTCGATCATATGATGATAACGTCATGAGTGAAAAGTTAAGTGTAAATTTATTTGGAGGTTAAATTGTTAAATCAGCACTATGAAAGTTGCCTGTAAAATCAAAATAAACCCTAAGCTAGCTACAATGTAACTATTAGTTATATTGTAGCTATCTTAGGGTTTATTTTATAGGTAAGTATTTAGTTTTAAATAGGAATAATTTACAGCTAGATTTAGAGTTGGGCGGTTGCCCGTCAAAACCACGTTAGAGGCTCCTAACGCTGTTTTTTACCGCCCTCTGGCAATTTGGAGTCAGTCAGGAAAGGGTCCTAATGCTCACTTTGCAGCCGCGACTTTTCCATACCGCAGATCCCCCTACGCCATTTGCGTATCCTATCTTTTCAATGGGATCTTTCTAACGCCGGTATTTAGAGTCGTGGCTGAAGTGAGCGTTAGAAATCTAACGACAAAACTCCAGCCGCAGAAAAAAGTCAGTAGTTAAGAGCTTTCTGGGCTAACTGCCAGTTTATAAAAGCTCTTAACTACAGTGCTCTAAAGTAGACTAACACCCATAAAACTACCTATGTACCCCTAAACCGAGGTCCCCCCACATCGCACCACTCTATTAAATTTTTTTATACCCCTAATCTGGCCGACCGCACACCGCTGCCACAGTACGTTATCCCTATGAACCCCTAATCTGCTGCCCCTAACCACCGCCGACCCCTATATTATATTTATTAACCCCTAATATGCCGCCCCCCGCCGCCCCCAACGTCGCCGCTACCTACCTACACTTATTAACCCCTAATCTGCCAGACCGTCACCGCTGCCGCTATTATAATAAAGTTATTAACCCCTAATCCGCCTCACCTCACCGCCTCAAAAACCCTATAATAAATAGTATTAACCCCTAATCTTGCCCTCCCTAACATCGCCGACACCTAACTTCAAGTATTAACCCCTAATCCTGCCGACCAGAGCTCACCGCTATCTAATAAATATTTTAACCCCTAAAGCTAAGTCTAACCCTAACCCTAACACCCCCCCTAAGTTAAATATTATTTAAATCTAACGAAATAAATTAACTATTATTAAATAACTTATTCCCTATTTAAAGCTTAATACTTACCTGTAAAATAAACCCTAATATAGCTACAATATAAATTATAATTATATATTGTAGCTATTTTAGGATTAATATTTATTTTACAGGCAACTTTGTAATTATATTAACCAGGTACAATAGCTATTAAATAGTTAATAACTATTTAATAGTTACCTAGTTAAAATAATTTACAAAATGACCTGTAAAATAAATCCTAACCTAAGTTTACAATTAAACCTTACACTACACTATCAATAAATTAATTAATACAATACCTACAATTATCTACAATTAAACCTAACACTACACTATCAATAAATTAATTAAATACAATACCTACAAATAAATACAATTAAATAAACTAACTAAAGTACCAAAAATAAAAAAGAACTAAGTTACAAAAAATAAAAAAATATTTACAAACATTAGAAAAATATTACAACAATTTTAAACTAATTACACCTACTACTAAGCCCCCTAATAAAATAACAAAGCCCCCCCAAAATAAAAAAATGCCCTACCCTATTCTAAATTAAAAAGTTCAAAGCTCTTTTACCTTACCAGCCCTGAAAAAGGGCCCTTTGCGGGGCATGCCCCAAAGAATTCAGCTCTTTTGCCTTTAAAAAAAACACATACAATACCCCCCCCCAAACATTGCAACCCACCACCCACATACCCCTAATCTAACCCAAACCCCCCTTAAATAAACCTAACACTAAGCCCCTGAAGATCTCCCTACCTTGTCTTCACCTCACCGGGTTCAGCGATCGGTCCTGAAGAGGGTCCGAAGTCTTGATCCAAGTGGCGGCTGAAGAACTCCATCATCGGGCTGAAGTCGTAAGTCCATCATCAGGATGAAGTATTCTATCAAGCCGCATCTTCAATCTTCTTTCTTCCCGGAGTGGAGCCATCTTCTTCCCAGCCAGACGCGGAACATCCTCTTCAACCGATGCCTACTCGACGAATGACGGTTCCTTTAAATGACGTCATCCAAGATGGCGTCCCTCAAATTCCGATTGGCTGTGATTCTATCAGCCTATCGGAATTAAGGTAGGAATATTGAGATTGCTGATGGGAATCAGCCAAACAGATTCAAGTTCAATCCGATTGGCTGATCCAATCAGCCAATCAGATTGAGCTCACATTCTATTGGCTGATCGGAACAGCCAATAGAATGGGAGCTCAATCTGATTGGCTGATTGGAACAGCCAATCGGATTGAACTTGAATCTGATTGGCTGATTCCATCAGCCAATCAGAATATTCCTACCTTAATTTCCGATTGGCTGATAGAATCCTATCAGCCAATCGGAATTCGAGGGACGCCATCTTGGATGACGTCATTTAAAGGAACCGTCATTCGCGAGTAGGCGTCAGGTTGAAGAGGATGTTCCGCGTCGGCTGGGGAAGAAGATGGCTCCGCTCCGGAAGAAAGAAGATTGAGATGCGGCTTGATGAAGACTTCATCCGATGATGGACTTCCGACTTCAGCCCGATGATGGAGGTTCTTCAGCCGCCGATTGGGATCAAGACTTCGGACCCTCTTCTGGGACCGATCGCTGAACCCGGTGAGGTGAAGACAAGGTAGGGAGATCTTCAGGGGCTTAGTGTTAGGTTTATTTAAGGGTGGGGTTTGGGTTAGATTAGGGGTATGTGGGTGGTGGGTTGTAATGTTGGGGGGTGGATTGTATGTGGTATTTTTACAGGAAAAAGAGCTGAATTCTTTGGGGCATGCCCCGCAAAGGGCCCTTTTCAGGGCTGGTAAGGTAAAAATATCTTGAACTTTTTAATTTAGAATAGGGGTAGGGCATTTTTTTATTTTGTGGGGCTTTGTTATTTTATTAGGGGGCTTAGAGTATCGTGTAATTATTGTTTAAAATTGTTGTAATAATTTTCTAATGTTTGTAAATATTTTTTTATTTTTTGTAACTTAGTTCTTTTTTATTTTTGGTACTTTAGTTAGTTTATTTCATTGTATTTAACTAATTTATGATAGTGTAGTGTTAGGTTTAATTGTAACTTAGGTTAGGATTTATTTTACAGGTAATTTTGTAATTATTTTAACTAGGTAACTATTAAATAGTTGTACCCTGGTTAAAATAAATACAAAGTTGCCTGTAAAATAAATATTAATCCTAAAATAGCTACAATATAATTATTATTTATATTGTAGCTATATTAGGGTTTATTTTACAGGTAAGTATTTAGATTTAGAATAGGAAATAATTTATTTAATTAGAGTTAATTTATTTTGTTAGAATAAAATTATATTTAACTTAGGGGGGGTGTTAGGGTTAGGGGTTTAGAATTAGCTTTAGGGGTTAAAAAATGTATTAGAGTAGCGGTGAGCTCCGATCGGCAGATGTAGGGGTTAATACTTGAAGTTAGGTGTCGGCGATGTTAGGGAGAGCAGGATTAGGGGTTAAATACTATTTATTATAGGGTTATTGAGGCGAGAGTGAGGCGGATTAGGGGTTAATAACTTTATTATAGTAGCGGTGCGGTCCGCTCGGCAGATTAGGGGTTAATAAGTGTAGGCAGGTGGAGGCGACTTTGAGGGGGGCAGATTAGGGGTTAATAAATATAATATAGGGGTCGGCGGTGTTAGGGGCAGCAGATTAGGGGTACATAGATATAATGTAGCTTGCGGTGGTGTACGGAGCGGCAGATTAGGGGTTAATAATAATATGCAGGGGTCAGCGATAGCGGGGGTGGCAGATTAGGGGTTAATAAGTGTAAGGTTAGGGGTGTTTAGACTCGGGGTTCATGTTAGGGTGTGAAGGATGTTTAATACAGAGTTAGATTGAGGGAAATTTAGGTAAGTGAAATTCATTTATTATGGAGTTGGGTGGTAGGCTTCCCTGAACAGAAAGTCTTCAGGAAACATTTAAAGGAAGACAGATTAGGGCAAAGCCTGACAGCACGAGGGAGAGTGTTCCAGAGGGTAGGTACTGCACGACAGAAGTCCTGCAGTCCTAGCATGAGAGGAGGTGATAGTTGCGATGCAAGGAGCAGGTCATTGTTGGATTTTAGTGGACGGGCTGGAGTATACTTGTGTATTAGAGAGGATAGGTTAAGGGGGAGCGGTGTTGGTGAGAGCTTTGTATGTAAGGGTGAGAATTTTGAATTTAATTCTGCTGTGAATGGGAGCCAATGAAGGGACTCGCAGAGAGGTGCAGCAGATACAGATCGACGGGAAAGGTGGATCAGCCTGGCAGAGCATTTAGGATGGATTGAAGGGGGGAGAGGTGGGAAAAGAGGAAGGCCAGTGAGTAGGTTATTGCAGTAGTCAAGTCGGGAGATAACAAGGGAGTGGATTATTTGCTTTGTGGTGTTAGCGCTCAAAAAAGGGCCGAATTTTGAAAATATTGCGTAGATGGTTGTGGCAGGATGTAGAAAGTGATTGTATATGGGGGGGCGAAGGATAGATTTGAGTCAAGTGTAACTCTGAGGCAGCCAACTTGGGGTGATAGTGATGCCGTCGACAAGGATAGAGAAATCACAAGTCAGCGTAGAACTTGAGGGGGGATAAGAAGGAGCTAAGTCTTGGACATGTTAATCTTTAGGTGGTGAGAGGGCCCTTCAGGAAGAAATACCAGATAAGCAGTCGCTGACATGAGAAAGGACAGAGGGAGAGAGAGCAGGGGTGGAGAGGTAGATCTGGGTGTCATCAGCATAGAGGTGATATTTGAAGCCATAACTGTTGATACGTTTAAAAGAAGTATAGATGAGAAGGGTGGAGGATCCAGAACAGATCCTTGAGGTACTCCAACAGATAGGAGAGGAGGAGTCGCCGGCAAATGACACAGAAAAAGACCTGTGGGAAATATAGGAGTGAATTCAGGAAAGAGCAGTGTCACAGAGGTCAAAAGAGCTAAGGTCTGTAGGAGGAGAGGGTGGTCAACTGTGTCGAAGGCAGCTGAGAGGTCGAGTAAGAGTAGTGGCCAATATTTTTTGCAGAGAGAAGATCATTTGTAACCTTGGTAAGGGCAGTCTCAGTTGAGTGTTTTGGGCGGAATCCGGATTGCAGTGGGTCACGCAAGGAGTTGGTGGACAGGAAGTGGGTTAGGCGATTGTAAACTAGTTTTTCAAGGAGTTTTGATGTTAGTGGAAGCAGTGATATGGGGTGGTAGCTTTCAGGAGAATTAGGGTCGACAAAGGGTTTCTTGTTTATGGGAGTGACTTTTGCGTGTTTGAAAGAAGATGGGAATGAGCCGGTAGAGAGAGATAGGTTGAAGATGTGGGTAAAAGCAGGAGTGAGGGTGGAAGATAGGGAGGGTATTAGATGGGAAGGGATAGGGTCGAGTGAGCAGGTAGTGAGGCGTGAGGAAGATAGTAAGGAAGAAACTTCATTCTCAGTGGCTGGATGGAAGATAGAGAGGGTGGCAGAGGGAGTAATTGGGCCTGTTGGAATATTGCAGGTTGGTGTTGGGATGTTGCTTCGGATAGTACGTGTTTTGTTTAAAAGTAGTCTGCCAGGGCTTGAGCACTAAACACAGATGGGGTGGTGGAGCAGGTGGGTAGAGGAGAGAGTTAAAGGTGGAAAAGAGTCATTTAGGGTTTGAGGAAAGAGTAGATATGAGAGAAGATAAGTAGGTTTGCTTGGCTAAGTGAAGGGCAGAAGTGTATGAATGAACAATAAATTTATAGTGTATGAAATCAGGTTCAGAGTGAGTTTTCCTCCAGACACACTCAGCAGTACGAGAGCATTTTTGCAAATAGCGTGTTTGCTGAGCATGCCAGGGCTGTAACTGACTGTGTGGTGTTTTGCACAGCTGGGGAGGGGCAAGTGTGTCTAGTGCAGAGGAGAGAGTTTTGTTATAGTGGGCTGTAGCGAGATCAGGGCAGGTTATAGTGGAAGTGTAAGGGAGGAGATTTTGAATGATTTTTGAAAATTGGAGTGGGTCCACAGCATGTGTATTTCTGCAGGTGCGGGGGCGGGATGGAGAAGTGGATTTAGCTTTTGCATTAATATTATAGGTGACCAGGTGATGGTCTGAAATGGGAAAAGGGCGACAGGTGGTGTCAGATATAGAGCAGAGGTAGGAAAATACCAGGTCGATGGAGTGTCCATCACGGTGAGTCGGGAGTAGGGTGGATTGTGAGAGACCGAAGGAGGATATGAGTGAAAGAAGTTTAGAGGCAGCGGGGGCAGATGGGTTGTCAATGGGAATGTTGAAGTCCCCAAGAATTAGGGTTGGTATATTTGAAGAGAGAAAGGGAGGAAGCCAGGCGGCGAAGTTGTCAAAGAATTGGGAGGTTGATGCAGGAGGGCGATAGATGACTGCCACTTTGAGGGAGAGAGGGGAGAACAGACGAATACAGTGGACTTCAAATGAGGAGAAGGAGAGCAATGGGATTGGAAGTAGGTGTTGATAAGTGCAGGAGGGGGAGAGCAGGATGCCAACACCACCGCCACGTTTCTCACCTGGCCTAGGGGTATGGCTAAAGTGAAGGCCACCATGTGTGAGAGCAGCAATGGAAACAGTGTCAGAAGGAGATAACCAGGTTTCTGTAATTGCTAAAAGGGTGAAAGCATTTGATATAAACAGGTCATGAATGGTTGTAAGTTTGCTGCAGACAGAGCGAGAGTTCCATAGTGCGCAGGTGAAAGGAGAGTGTGCGTGTGGGATGCATTGGATGGAAATTAGGTTATGTGTGTTGCTTTTATTAAAGTTTCTATAAGTAGTGCGTGATTGGGTAATGGTGGGAATGAGGGTGGGCCCAGGATTTGGAGAGATGTCGCCTGATGCTAATAGCATCAAGATGGAAAGTAAGAGTAGGTGAGAATGAGATTTATAGCAGTGGAGGTATTTCTGGGAGGTGGTGCAGTTTGTTGATATAGATTTTAAAATAGAAAGTAGTTCATGAGATCTAAGGTAAGCAGAAGAAAGGAGAGAGGGGCCTATAAAAACTGCGTGTGGAGAAGGGTAAGGTATGAGCATGTGAGCTGCTTGTGGAATAGACATGAGACTGTTAAAAGGAAAAGCAGTCCTGAAAACATAGCAGAATGTGAAGTGCAAAAGATTGTTTTTGAATGGAAATATTTAGCTTGCCTCAAATATTGTTCAATTCTTGTCTAATTCTCAGACTTGCCACAAAGATGGTCACTTAGACATATGGGAGCCTAGAGAGATGGAATACACTGCAAACGCTCAGGCCCCAGCATACGCTCTCCCCTAACTGGTCTTAAATTTATAAGGCTACAGCAGACAGCTGAGTTTAATTGATTGGAGACAGGGAGATAAGTTGCACTCAGGTGAGAAGACTAAGAATTGCTACAAGATCAGAGGGATAGGTTCAAGAAAGGAAATTGGGTGGGGATTAATTAATTAATTAATTAATTAATTAAGCAAAGTTTGATAATAGAGAAATGCACATGCTTGGGACAGGAAAGAGCAGATTATAGGAGTAGACAGTTGGTTCACAAGAGTTAAAAACAGTGTAATAAATCCAGCAAAGACAGAGGGTTTTAAAGGGACATACCAGGAGTTAAAAACAGTGTAATAAATCCAGCAAAGACAGAGGGTTTTAAAGGGACATACCAGGAGTTAAAAACAGTGTAATAAATCCAGCAAAGACAGAGGGTTTTTAAAGGGACATACCAGGAGTTAAAAACTGGAGTTAAAGATTCTATAATAAAAGCTAAGTTTTATTTTTATCCAGTGAGTGCTATCTCATTATGTGACTGTTTATATATTTTTGATATTGCACCCTGGTGGCTGCTCACTCAAGATTTTAGATTTGGAGTGCAGGTCTCTATTTACTAACGTTTATATATATATATATATATATATATATAGTATTTAACCGGTGGCCCAGCACTCTTACCACTCAGGTGTAATCACCGCCTGGGTGCTATCCTCATTGCGACTATGTAAAAATGTATTGGAGAAGGAGGGCACTCAGAGGACTTTTTCGAATCACAGAACAGTGCAATTTTTATTTTGACCTCATTATGGGCCTTCTTCAAGACAAATGTGATCTGAAAAAAACACAAAACATACAAATGGAATCTAAGTGAACAATATGACATAAAAATAAAAAATACTAAACATTTATTAAAACTAAATTACAGCAGTGACACCCCTCCACCACAAAAAATAACACAATAGCTCAAACCTGAGCTCAACATTATAAAAACCAAAGAAAAAGAAAGAGGATAGATTTCTCTCACACAGTAGCCCTTTATACTGGTGTTTTTAAACCTCATCATAGGTGCACAAGGCACAGCTATCAATATACAAAATTGTACATGTAAATCACCTACTCATGCCGAACAAGTGCAAAACACTGATAGAACCAACACAAACATTCATTGAGATTGAAAAAAAGGGTGTGTCTGCATCGCCTGTAAATGGTATATTTGCATATCCCTAGAGAGCAATTGCTACCATTACATCATCACCTGCACTGCATTTAAATTGCTACTTCACACCACCTACGTGCATGGTAACCAGTACACTGATGTGCTGACCAACACAAAATGTGGGTTATTATGCCTACCCCAATCATATTGGCTAATGTGCTTATACCTAGATAAAATAGCACCTCAAAGGACACACCATTACAATCCCCACCATACCAGAACATATAAACCAAAAAAGGAAAAGTAGACAATCTCCAAAGTACCACCAAATTAATATCTCATATGCAGCCAGCTACAGCATGCGATCAAATAACCTTCGCTAAATCAGAGACTCACTATTTCAACTATAATTGCATAACAGTCCTCTAACCTTTATGTTTCAACGGTTCAAACAATGGGATAAACACAAATGCTATTTCAGGTACTTACTAGTGCAATGCAGCGTACAGCTACTCAAGACGGCGTACTCCCAACAGAGCAAAGAGTCTGATATACCGGAAATTCCACACATCTAGCATTAAATGGACCTGTCAACATGGACGGCAACCAATCAGCAGGGCGTATAGATACACGTCCCACATAGGAGAACTAGTCGCGGGCATAACCCACACACACCCCCCTTGGATAGATTGTCAAGCTGTGATATACCTAATTCCAGTATTTAATAAAGAGTTAACGTATATCAAGGGTTGCCAACTGTAAGCTTCATCCGGGTACTTGAACTTAATAAGATACCTGAGAATACTGGATACAGATCTCCGTAAGTAAAGTAAGCTTTAGAAATCGACATCATACGATATGCACAGCAATGAACTATTAACACACATCTGTTAACACAACAGCAAGACTGCGATAACATGACAGCCAGACCAGAGGATCAAAGCACAACACAACCATGTACAGTACCATACACACTGCCCACATTTATATACTGGTTGGACTTCCCAGCACAGTAGCGTTACTAGTAAATATGCCATATTACCATACATGTTCAACTATGCTTGAGCCAAACCGACAGCAAGTCCATCCAACTTATTCAGACCGATACAGCTTCGCCTTACAACACTGGCTAACAGATTATACTAAAAGACTGAAACCTACCTGGCACGCTAGTGTGCTAAAGTGAAAGGTCTCAAAATGTACAAACCTACAAGAGTAGATATCACTTCTACTAGATAACGGACACGTTTATGGTTACACTCAGAATATGGGAATCAAACATAGACATCAACTCAACTGGACATATAGACAGGGATATGACCCCACTCAAACAATGGTGATCAAACTAATGCAGCCCCACAATAGCTGATATAGCACATCATATAAAATGTAACGCAGTACTAAGGACCGGGAGCACCATTCGCTGGGCATCAACCGTATACTAAAGGGACCACAATTAACTATCATACGTGCCAGACACAAGAGAAGGATAGATACAGAGGAGAACCTAAGAAGCACCCAAGAAGAAAGAAAGAGGTGACATATAACATATCAAGCAAAGCATAATCAGTGCTAATGGCTGGGCTCTCTATTCAACAGCCCATGCCATGACAGTGCACTTCAGTAAAACAGAGCATAATCTATGCTGGCATTCAGGCAGACAGGAGTAAGAGTGTCAAGCCTATGTATCCAGAGTGCTTCACACTTCAGCAACTCCTGGTTCCTATCACCACCCCATTTGAGGGGGGCCACTCCATTCAGCATGGCCCTGAGTGAAGAAATGGGGTGTTGTTGTTCACGGAAGTGACTCGCCACAGGCTGATCCAAGTGTCCCTCTTTGAGGGCAGTTCTAATGGCACTCTTGTGATTAGCAAGTCTCTCACGGAAGGTGGTACTGGTCTTGCCTAAATAGTAGCATCCACATGGGCAGGACATGAAGTATACTATAAAGTCCGAAATGCAGATGAGCCCATGTCTAATCCAGTAAGATTTGGTTGATCCTGGATGGTGAAACTTCTCTCCTGTGAGAAGGGTGCTACAGGTCACACAGCTGCCACATTTGTAGCAGCCATTTTTCACTTTCTGGAGCCATGTTTTTTCTCTCTTCCAGGGGCCAGTCTTCATTAGCAAGGATTTCAAGCTGCAGACACTCTTGTAAACCAACCTTGGAGGTGGCTTATCCTTGAAGGGGATCTATCAGCACTAATCAAGGGCCAGTTTCTTTTGATAACTTCTCTCACTTTAGTGGTGGCCGGAGTATAACTGGTAATGAAGTGGTTTGGGTGTTCACCCTCTTCATCCTTCTTTTTTTGTTTTCTTTGTATGAGAACATTGCTATCATACTGTGTCACTTCCTCTAGGATTTCATAAAGCATATTCGGGTTGTATCCCCTATTCAAAAACTTCACTCTCATTTCTTCAAGCTGCATCATCCTCTGGTCCACTTCAGAGTTGTTGAGTATAGCACTCATGAACTGGGATTTTTCAATCCCCTTCTTGAACATAAAAATATAAAATACTAAACATTTATTAAAACTTCATTACAGCAGTGACACCCCTTCACTACAAAAATAACACAATCGCTCAAACCTGAGCTCAACATTATAAAAACCAAAGAAAAATAGATTGCTGTAATTAAGTTTTAATAAATGTTTAGTATTTTATATTTTTATGTCATATTGTTCACTTAGATTCCATTTGAATGTTTTGTGTTTTTTTCAGATAACATTTGTCTTAAAGAAAGGCCCATAATGGGGTTGAAACATTGACATTCTATTTACAGTTAAACGCATTTGGTAATAAAAATTGCACTGTTTTGTGATTCAAAAAAAAAAAAGTATTGTGAGTGCCCTCCTTCACCAATACATTTTTACATAGTCTCAATGAGGATAGTACCCAGGCGGTGATTACACCTGAGTGGAAGGAGTGCTGGGCCACCGGCTAAATACTGTATGTTTGATTAACATCCCCAAGAACCCCCCTAAGAATTTTGTTGAATACAACGGGTGGTCTGTATGACCCACCTATCTCCCATGAACATTTGTTTGTAACTCACACTGGTGTAGAATCTATATATCCTGCCAGTGAATAGAGATTCAACTTGTTTTCTTTTATAAACACTGTACCCTACAGATACTGCTAGCAATGAACACACGCCTACTGGCGACACAATCCCCTACTGGCGACACAATCCCAGTCTTGTGAAATAGGCAAGAAGGAGGAGAAAACCACTTTTGCTTTCACTGATGATAATGCCATCAGAATATTACAGTCACGTGAATCTGATGCAGTGGATGAGGTGCCATTGAATATCTACTATAAAATGCTGAATCTCAAATGGAAGGAGGTTAACTATAAGCTTCATGCCAATTCCTTTATTGATTACTTCAGGAAGAAGATGATCCCCAGTGGGTTCAGGGTTAGGAATTCCCCAACCATTGGCAGGAATAACAATGACTTCTGCCGCAAATGGTGCCAGATTGCAAACAAATGCTCTCTTGACTGGATACTATTAGTCATTGAGGAGGTCACCAGATTAAAGAAGGTGGTGATTGAAGAACTGGATACAGTTCATAGAGAAAAGGAGTATGTCCTAAAAAATTACAACAGTGAGGATTGGCTAAACAAGCTAAGCATACAAGTGGAGAAATATTGAAAGGATCTCATTAATTTTAAGAATAAAAAGACCAGTGTGGTTGGAATTGACTATAGAGAGATGAATGTTTACCAATGGCTTTCCGGAAAAAAAACACATTCAGTGGTGGAGATTCAAATGGAGCAGAGTCAGCCCCTGGTAGTACTTCGGATACAAGACAGCATGCTAAGATCCAGACAAGATCGCAAAAGAAACGGCCATTGCCATCAAAAAATGATAATTCGTCAAAAAAAGACACAGGGCAATGGCCCGAAGAGGGGGCTGGTAGAAAAAAGCAGCAAAAAACCTTGCCAAATCAGAAAATGTATTGATTAACATTAGCAGCAGGGGGCTGGACAGTGATGAACTCAAGTTGCTTAGTAGGGGCTTAAGTTATGTCCCTACCCCAAGGGTAGAACCATTTGATAACCTTGTTGACATACATCATTTACAAAGGACACTCAAATTAAAAGATCACTTTAAGGGCTCAAAGTACAGCACTGGGAACATCAGATTTACCAGGAAATCAGGCTTTGAACCTAAGAATACTCATCCTGCCATTAAAACCTTCACCAAGGTCTGTTCTAGAGAGATCATCAACAACCAACATAAGGGGGACAACTGTAGAACTAACCTTAATAATCAAGAATGGGAGTCCCTTCAGCGGTTGAAGAAGGATGATTCCATCATCATCAGGCTGGCCAATAATGGGGGTGCTATAATTGTAATGGACTATCAATACTATAGGAAAGAATTATTACAGCAACTCGATGATGGCAACACATTTAAGAAACTTAAACAGAATCCTACTTCTGTGTTTAAGAAGAAGCTGGACAATAGTCTCACTTATGCCCTTAATTGTGGCTATATTGAACAATAATTGTTTGACTTCCTTATGCCGGAGCATCCAAGACATCCTATCATCTACACTATCCCCAAGATCCATAAGGATCCGGTCAAACCTCCAGCTCGCCCTATTGTCTCTGCAGTTGGGTCTCTGTTCCAGAGTCTGGCAAAATATATTGATTTTCATTTACAAGAGATTGTGAGGGACAAAGAAGCTTTCTTACTGAACTCTATAGAGCTCATCAATCTCCTACAGGACAGGCAGTTTCCCAGACACTGCCTGTTGGTCACACGTGATGTCAATAGCCTCTACACCATTATCCCGCATGATATGGGTATAGAGGCGGTGAGACAAGCAATGTGCAACATTAATGATTATATTGGTCCTCCTATTGAAGTGCTCTTGGATTGGCTGATGATGTGCTTAACTCATAACTACTTCAGGTTTGAGGACACTTTCTACCTTCAGCTGGTTGGTACAGCGATGAGGTCGAGTTTGGCCCCATCATATGCCAACCTGTTCATGGCATGGTTCAAGAGCAAATATATATTTAGCTCTAGAAATTCCAATGTTCTTCTGTACTGGCTGTACATTGATGACCTCTTTTTGATCTGGGGAGGGTCAGCTGAAGAACTTGCTGTTTGGATTGATAACCTGAACATATCAGAGACAGCCGTCAAGTCCAAGAGTGAGATGAGTACTGAAAAAATACACTTCCTGGATTTATGCATATACATATCAGTGAGTGATGATGATTGCTACTTAAAACAACTCTATACTCTGAACTGTAAAATCCCAGTTCATGAGGGCTATACGCTACAACTCTGAAGTGGACCAGAGAATGATGCAGCTCGATGAAATGAGAGTGAAGTTTTTGAATAGGGGATACAACCTGAATATGCTTTATGAAATCCTAGAGGAAGTGACACAGTATGATCGCAATGTCCTCATACAAAGAAAATAAAAAAAAGAAGGATGAAGAGTGCAAACCCCCAATCCACTTCATTACCAGTTATACTCCTGCCACCACTAAAGTAAGAGAAGTTATCAAAAGAAACTGGTCCTTGATTAGTGCTGATAGATCCCTACCCTTCAAGGATAAGCCACCTCCAATGTTGGTTCACAAGAGTGGCCGCAGCTTGAAATCCTTGCTAATTAAGACTGACCCCTGAAAGAGAGAAGAGACATGGCTCCAAATAGTGAAAAATGACTGCTACAAAAGTGGCAGTTGTGTGACCTATAGCACACTTCTCATAGGAGAGAAGATTCACCATCCAGTATCAACCAAATCAGAACTTGGAAAATTTGAATGCAGATCTTTATTCTGTCAAGAGGAAAAGAAGTTATAAATTCTCAGAAACTTACTTTTACTCTCCCCTAATTTAAGGGTCACAACCTTATGAACATCAAGAACTATTAAGGAACTGAATTCAATATTCGTTTTTATTTATTTGTTTATTGTATGATTATATGACTTTATGGTTTTATTTATTACATATAACACGGTTATTTTAATAGGTTGTGTATTATCTTCAACATCATTTTTTAACACCATTTTAATTCAGGTACTAATATAGGGTTGTTTAAAGATAGTTCTATATTCAGACATACATACAGACTAAAGCGCAATACTCATTTTCTGTGTTTTCTATTAAAGTTCATTGTCTATTTCCTTTGTTTTTGCTGCTATAATATCTGAACCTATGCCTGAAAAGCATACCCAAACATATATATGATAACTTTGGGAATAACCCATATAGGGAGAAAAGATCCAGGGATTTTAACCTTTTAGAATCGAACATACAGGGAGTGCAGAATTATTAGGCAAGTTGTATTTTTGAGGATTAATTTTATTATTGAACAACAACCATGTTCTCAATGAACCCAAAAAACTCATTAATATCAAAGCTGAATAGTTTTGGAAGTAGTTTTTAGTTTGTTTTTAGTTATAGCTATTTTAGGGGGATATCTGTGTGTGCAGGTGACTATTACTGTGCATAATTATTAGGCAACTTAACAAAAAACAAATATATACCCATTTCAATTATTTATTTTTACCAGTGAAACCAATATAACATCTCAACATTCACAAATATACATTTCTGACATTCAAAAACAAAACAAAAACAAATCCGTGACCAATATAGCCACCTTTCTTTGCAAGGACACTCAAAAGCCTGCCATCCATGGATTCTGTCAGTGTTTTGATCTGTTCACCATCAACATTGCGTGCAACAGCAACCACAGCCTCCCAGACACTGTTCAGAGAGGTGTACTGTTTTCCCTCCTTGTAAATCTCACATTTGATGATGGACCACAGGTTCTCAATGGGGTTCAGATCAGGTGAACAAGGAGGCCATGTCATTAGATTTTCTTCTTTTATACCCTTTCTTGCCAGCCACGCTGTGGAGTACTTGGACGCGTGTGATGGAGCATTGTCCTGCATGAAAATCATGTTTTTCTTGAAGGATGCAGACTTCTTCCTGTACCACTGCTTGAAGAAGGTGTCTTCCAGAAACTGGCAGTAGGACTGGGAGTTGAGCTTGACTCCATCCTCAACCCGAAAAGGCCCCACAAGCTCATCTTTGATGATACCAGCCCAAACCAGTACTCCACCTCCACCTTGCTGGCGTCTGAGTCAGACTGGAGCTCTCTGCCCTTTACCAATCCAGCCACGGGCCCATCCATCTGGCCCATCAAGACTCACTCTCATTTCATCAGTCCATAAAACCTTAGAAAAATCAGTCTTGAGATATTTCTTGGCCCAGTCTTGACGTTTCAGCTTGTGTGTCTTGTTCAGTGGTGGTCGTCTTTCAGCCTTTCTTACCTTGGCCATGTCTCTGAGTATTGCACACCTTGTGCTTTTGGGCACTCCAGTGATGTTGCAGCTCTGAAATATGGCCAAACTGGTGGCAAGTAGCATCTTGGCAGCTGCACGCTTGACTTTTCTCAGTTCATGGGCAGTTATTTTGCGCCTTGGTTTTTCCACACGCTTCTTGCGACCCTGTTGACTATTTTGAATGAAACGCTTGATTGTTCGATGATCACGCTTCAGAAGCTTTGCAATTTTAAGAGTGCTGCATCCCTCTGCAAGATATCTCACTATTTTTGACTTTTCTGAGCCTGTCAAGTCCTTCTTTTGACCCATTTTACCAAAGGAAAGGAAGTTGCCTAATAATTATGCACACCTGATATAGGGTGTTGATGTCATTAGACCACACCCCTTCTCATTACAGAGATGCACATCACCTAATATGCTTAATTGGTAGTAGGCTTTCGAGCCTATACAGCTTCGAGTAAGACAACATGCATAAAGAGGATGATGTGGTCAAAATACTCATTTGCCTAATAATTCTGCACTCCCTGTAGAAGGGGAAGATACTTTAGAAAATGACCCAGAAGATTTGTTTAAAACTCTGGAAAAGTTATTATGCCAAGAGGTCAAAGATTGGCAGGATCTGATATTAGAGAACTATATCACACACAAGGTTATACCTAGAGGTTTAAGACTTTTTTAAAAACCAGCCTTCGAATTAGAAGAAGGAATGGGAGTCAGCAATATATGATTGTTCTATTCATTTTTTTTAAATCCTAATTAAATATAGAGAACAAAGGCTGGGGAAAGTAAAAATAAATTTAGATGAGGTTATGCTTAAAATACAAACATATAAAAATAAATAGATAAATGGGTTAACCCAAACAAAAGTATTCAATTCAGAGTTGGTCAGTTAACAAAGGAATTACAAATTAATAAACAAAAGAAACTAAGGAGAGACATCACTGATTTTAAAGAAAATAAGATCTATACGTATAAAAAACAAACAAAGGAATATAAAAACACAAATAAGGAAGATACAAATAAGAGGGATTCTAATAATTTAAAAATATCCTTACAAGATTACTCAAAAAAGAACTCTGGTGAATATCATAATAATTATAAAGCACAGCTTGCACAGTATAATAACAAATCAAGTCATTTTGACAAGAGAATAAGGCAGGATCAAACCCTTAGCAAATGGAATGGGGAAAAACAAGATAGGAATATGGATAAACAATAAACTTATAATCCAAATTGAAATTTCCAGAATCCCCATCCAAAAGAACAATATACATATCCTAAACAGGGAAATTATAATCAATATCCTCAATGGAGAAGAAGAAATAGTATTAGGGATTATGATCATAAGGATCCCAATATTCAGGTAGAGGTATTAACTACAAATAGGTTTGAACCCTTAAATCAAGAATCGAATTACCAGAACTCATCTATTTGGGAAACTAGAGGGGCAAGATCAAAGGATACTAATGAAAATCATTTTTTAGGGGTAAGACAAGAACCAAGACCAAATACACAGGGACCAGGGCAAGACAGAACAAGACAACCAAAAAGGTCATTAGATAGAGAAGAAGAGGAACTAGAGGAGTAAAATTTGTACAGACTAGGAGGAAGAATAAGAAGAGATTGAGTCAAGGGAAAAAGGAAATTTTCAATTTAGCAGGATTGGATCTGGATTTGAATGATATAAGCCTCCTTCAGAAGGGTCTTAAGTTTGCACCCAAATCCAAACTGAATAAGTTTGAAATGTATATAGACGTACATAAATATATACATAAACTTACACTCAAGAGGTACTTTTTGAAAAATCCTGAGAATAGAACAACCCAGAATTACCATCATATTGAATCGGAAGATTTGGGTATTCTTAACACATTGAAAGGTCTGGAGAATGAAAAGGACAGACAGAATATAGGAGATATAAGTAATGATAATTTTTTAGCTAGGACAGACAGTGAGTCTAACATACTCTCTGATAGAGATATTGATATAGATGCAATAATTAATATGTCTCAATATGAAGTAGAAACTGAAATCCATCACTCTACCTTTAAAGGGAAGTATTCCTTTCTATCCGGTAGGAGCTCAGGTTGAACAGATTGAACTGTTTTTCTCGCCATTAAATGTACTTTATAAAGATACCATTATTTTCATCATATCTTATAATTTACTATAAAAAAATTATAAAATATGAGGGGAAAAATGGAAAAAAAAAAATTGTTTTCAAACTTTGACCCCCAAAATCTGTTACACATCTACAACCACCAAAAAACACCCATGCTAAATAGTTTCTAAATTTTGTCCTGGGTTTAGAAATACCCAATTTTTACATGTTCTTTGCTTTTTTTGCAAGTTATAGTGCAATAAATACAAGTAGCACTTTGCTATTTCCAAACCACTTTTTTTCAAAATTAGCACTAGTTACATTGGGACACTGATATCTTTCAGGAATCCCTAAATATCCCTTGACATGTATATATTTTTTTAGAAGACATCTCAAAGTATTGATTTAGGCCCATTTTGGTATATTTCATGCCACCATTTCACTGCCAAATGCGATCAAATAAAAAAAATCGTTCACTTTTTCACAAATATTTTCACAAACTTTAGGTTTCTCACTAAAATTATTTACAAACAGCTTGTGCAATTATGGCACAAATGGTTGTAAATGCTTCTCTGGTATCCCCTTTGTTCAGAAATAGCAGACATATATGGCTTTGGCGTTGCTTTTTGGTAATTAGAAGGCCGCTAAATGCCACTGCGCACCACACGTGTATTATGCGCAGCAGTGAAGTGGTTAATTAGGGAACATGTAGGGAGCTTGTAGGGTTAATTTTAGCTTCAGTGTAGTGTAGTAGACAACCCCAAGTATTGATCTAGGCCCATTTTGGTATGTTTCATGCCACCATTTCACCGGCAAATGCAATCAAATTAAAAAAAAAACGTTACATTTTTCACAATTTTAGATTTCTCACTGAAATTATCTACAAACAGCTTGTGCAATTATGGCACAAATGGTTGTATATACTTCTCTGGGATCCCCTTTGTTCAGAAATAGCAGTCATATATGGCTTTGGCGTTGCTTTTTGGTAATTCGCTAAATGCCGCTGCGCATCACACGTATATTATGTCTAGCAGTGAAGGGGTTAATTAGGTAGCTTGTAGGGAACTTGCAGGGTTAATTTTAGCTTTGGTGTAGAGATCAGCCTCCCACCTGACCCATCCCACCCCCTCATCCCTCCCAAACAGCTCTCTTCCCTCCCCCACCCCACAATTGTCCCGCCATCTTAAGTACTGGCGGAAAGTCTGCCAGTACTAAAATTAAAGTTTTTTTGGGGAGTTTGGGTTTTTTGTTTTTGTTTTTAAATTATCTGCTGTGTAGGACCCCCCTTAGCCCCCAACCTCCCTGATCTTCCCCCCAAACAGCTCTTTAACCCCCCCCCCTGCCTTCTTGTGCGCCATATTGTGTACTGGCAGCTGTCTGCCAGTACCCAGTTTGAAATAATAGGTATTTTTATTTTATTAAAATGAAAGTATTGCTTTATTTCTGTAGTGTAGCTGCCCCCCTCAACATCTAACCCCCCACCCTCTCCCAGATCCCTTAATTTTAAAATCCCACCCTCCCCAATCCTATCTCCCACCCTCACATCTACAGCATATTTATGCTGTTTGTAGTTATTTCACGTGTGCGCGCGCCCACGTGCACGCGCATGCACGCGATCCCTCCCCCCTTCTCTACAGATGATCACCCACCCGCCTCCCTGGATGAGCTCCCACCCACCAACGATAACAGCCATTGATGGCAGATGCCGAGAGGGCCACAGAGTGGCTCTCTCTGCATTGGATGGCTATAAACAGTTATTGCAGGATGCCTCAATATCGAGGCATCACTGCAATAACATGAAAGCAGCTGGAAGTGATCAGGATCGCTTCCACTGCTTTCAAAGACCAACGACGTACGGGGTACGTCCTTGGTCGTTAACTGCATTTTTTTGCAGGACGTACCCCATAAGTCGTTGGTCTTTAAGGGGTTAAAGATATAGAAGAGCACTTTTTTAAAGAAGAAAGGTTTTTGAACAAGTATAATAACAATCTATCAATATTAGAAAGGAAATCGCATAAAAAATAAAGGAGTAATGAAGATATCATAATACGCCCGCCGATAAAGGCAGGGGTATTGTGATACAAGGGAAGACAGAATATTAATTTGAAGCTATAAACCTTCTAAATGATAAATATACATATAAGGTACTAAGTAAAGACCTCACGTAGGAGTTTGTAAAAGAACTGAATAAAATGTTGACCATAGCCAAAACAGAAGGTATCCTGAATAATAATGAATATAAATTTCTATTTAACCCACAAATGTATCCATTTTTTATCACCTTCCTAAGGTGCATAAAGACCTGAATAATCCCCCAGGAAGACTGATTGTGTTGGGGATAGGGTCTATATGCAATAATATGTAGATTATTACTTACAGCCCCTAGTCAAAAAAAGCAAAAGTACAATGGGGCAAAAAAGTATTTAGTCAGCCACCAATTGTGCAAGTACTCCCACTTAGGAAGAGGAGAGAGGCCTGTAATTTTCATCATAGGTATACCTCAACTATGAGAGACAAAATGTGGAAACAAATCGAGACAATCACATTGTCTGATTTGGAAAGAATTTATTTGCATATTATGATGGAAAATAAGTATTTGGTCACCTACAAACAAGCAAGATCTCTGGCTCTCACAGACCTGTATCTTCTTCTTTAAGAGGCTCCTCTGTCTTCCACTCATTACATGTTTGAACTTGTTATCAGTATAAAAGACACCTGTCCACAACCTCAAACAGTCACACTCAAAACTCCACTATGGTGAAGACCAAAGAGCTGTCGAAGGACACCAGAAACAAAATTATAGACCTGCACCAGGCTGGGAAGACTGAATCTACAATAGGCAAGCAGCTTGGTGTGAAGAAATCAACTGTGGGAGCAATAATTATACAATGGAAGACATACAAGACCACTGATAATCTCCCTCGATCTGGGGCTCCACGCAAGGTCTCTGTGAAAGCTAGACTGGGACCGTAGACCACAGCTGCAGAATTGATGCTATATAATGGTAGTTGTTTCACTTCCTTATAGAATGTAACCATTATTTATAAAGTGATTTAATTGTTAGGTGGTAGTTACTCAGGTCTGATGAGGTGTCAGATTGGTAACAAGACTACTATAAGGTGAAGACAATTGATGAGAACTAAACTTGTCAGAATTATGGCAGCATTATCATCCGTTATACTGTACTGGGCAACTGGTGAATCTAACTAAATACCTTGTCCAGTTCTGAATATGTTTAGTAGTAGAGTTTCAGCTTGCTCAGAGCGCAGCTCCTACCTCTTAGTAACACAGCCTTGAAGTGCCTGTCAGCTCTGCTCTTCAGTGTGTTGTGAGTGACGTCAGCACAAGTCTCTGTTGGCTCAGAGCGCAGCTGTGAAGCGCCTGTCAGCTCCGGACCTCAGTGCGATGTGAGTGACGATAACACTAGGGTCACACTGCTCGGTACAGCCAGAGCAGTAGTGACAGCGTGGTGAATGCGGCAGAGAAGTTAACAGAAATTATAGGAATCAGCAGCGGTAGGTATACTCAGTCTGTAATCGCTGCTGTGAGGGAGATGAGAGATTGATATCTAAAAGCTGATTCTCCGGTTCAGGGCGCTACACAATTAAAATATATACACAGAAAGTTCCAAAGATCTTAGGCTCAATAGTGGGATGAGTTAATCCGAGTATCAGTTAAGATAGGAGATAGAACATCCTATATTTGTAATCCAATGGAAAAAAGAAGCAAACGAAATTACTCCTGTAGCTCAGCTCGCTTTACTGAAGCAAAACAAATAACCAAGCACTTGTCTGCAGGTGTGCTGGTACAGTTATAGGTAATGGGGGTGGAGTTACTAGGCTGCCAGATCAGATTAACCCTTACAGTCTCACCTCGTGGGGTCAAAATGATCACAAGAACATTGAGCAAACATCCCAGAACCACACGGGTGGACCTAGTAAATGACCTGCAGAGAGCTGGGACCAACGTAACAAAGGCTACCATCACTAACACACTACGCCGCCAGGCACTCAGATCCTGCAGTGCCAGATGTGTCCCCCTGCTTAAGCCAGTACATGTCCTGGCCCGTCTGAAGTATGCTAGAAAGCATTTGGATGATCCAGAAGCGGATTGGGAGAATGTCATATGGTCAGATGAAACCAAAGTAGAATTGTTTGGTAGAAACACAACTCATCGTGTTTGGAGGAGAGAGAATGCTGAGTAGCAACCAAAGAACACCATACCTACTGTGAAGCATGGGGGTGGCAACATCATGCTTTGGGGCTGTTTCTCTGCAAAGGGAACAGGACGACTGATCCGAGTACATGAAATAATGAATGGGGCCATGTATCGTGAGATTTTGAGTGCAAACCTCCTTCCATCAGCAAGGGCATTGAAGATGAAACGTGGCTGGGTCTTTCAGCATGACAATGATCCCAAACACACCGCCTGGGCAATGAATGAGTGGCTTCGTAAGAAGCATTTCAAGGTCCTGGAGTGGCCTAGCCGGTCTCCAGATCTCAACCCCATAGAAAACCTTTGGAGGGAGTTGAAAGTCCGTGTTGCCCAGCGACAGCCCCAAAACATCACTGCTCTAGAGGAGATCTGCATGCAGGAATGGGCCAACATACCAGCAACTGTGTGTGACAACCTTGTGAAGACTTACAGAAAACGTTTGACCTCTGCCATTGCCAACAAAGGATATATAACAAAGTATTGAGATGAACTTTTGATATTGACCAAATACTTATTTTCCACCATAATTTGCAAATAAATTCTTTCCAAATCAGACAATGTGATTGTCTGGATTTGTTTCCACATTTTGTCTCTCATAGTTGAGGTATACCTATGATGAAAATGACAGGCTTCTCTCATCTTCATAAGTGGGAGAGGTTGCACAATTGGTGGATGACTAAATACTTTTTTGCCCCACTGTATATATAAAGGACACAACATAAGTAATTAAGAACTTTGAAGGCATTAAATTGAAGTGTTAGGAATTGTTAGCATGACCAGCGCCATTTTGTCTTTGGCATCCATCTTGCCTCAATAATCTTTTATTATAGCAGTCATTATGTAGTGAGACATATGCTGATGTTAGGGAGACTTGCATAGCTAGAACAGCCCTGAGAATGACCCTGACGATGTGCTTGGATGCATTGTTAGCTCTACAAGATGTCAAACGCCTTGATTTGTGCTGGGCTATGAGGCCCAGATTTACTGTTATCTAAAGTTAGGTATTTCTGTAGAAATGGCTCCCTAACACTCCTTTTCTTCCAATTATATTTTAAATGAGTTTCTTTGTTCTTGCAGAAATACTTTGTAAGATGATGTAGTTATGAATACGTCACTTGTTAACCCCATATGCTGTAACTGTTGGCTATAAGATGTGCCTTTCAACTTGCAATACACAGAATAGCTTTTGGAATCATAGCTGCGTGGTCTGAAATCTATTCTCATGGATATCCTGAACAGATAATGTATTAATTTCCAGTTGGTACGGTGTGCCCGATGCCCAGTTCTGAACTGAAACCCCCCTCCTGAAAACAACGCCTAACAGTTTCTGGTGTCAGCTCATGGGATTCGCACAGGGTGAGTAGATGAGTGCTTTTTACTCTACTTTCCCTCTGTGAATCTGAACCTAAATTTAGTTGGTTTTATTTTTTGTAATAGGTGTTGGTTATATATGATAAAGGGTTAAGTGATTCCTGCAGTTGAGTGCAGGGTTGTGCGAAGGTTCTTAGTCCTGTCGGCACTTGTGATAATCCCTCTAGACAGGTTAATAGTCCTGTGCTAGTTTAAGATAGGCATTGTAGTCCTGTCTGTTGAAGCGTGCAAGATAAAAATTAGCATGCAGTTGACAGAGGTTATCAGTCCCCCGGGCAAGCTGGCATCGCTTTGTGATAAGTGGGTTTGATTCCCACTTGTGTTGAAGTTGTCCATATCCATTCCTATAGTAGACTTTTTGTTACCTATCACTGGAAATAAAAATACTATTTGTTTGCTTGCTTGCTTTTAATTGCTATATGATTGTATGCTGTGCTTAAGAATATTAAAGTAATTGCTGCTATTATTGTGTTGTGGTAATGGGGTCTGCTCATAGATAATAATTGCCATAGAACAGGCTAACAATGGTATTGAGCTGGTTGTGCTCTGTATGTATTTAGTCTCCCTATGGGAAAAAGGGGCAACCAGACGTGGACTCCTTGCTCAGTGTGCTTAGAGGAATACTGCTACACCTCACTGATGAGGCCCAATGAAGGCCGAAACGATCGTTTGGGGTTGCTGTGTTCCTTGTTCAGAGAGAAATTGCCTGGTATTTCGGCACTGGACTGACCATAATAGGCGAGACCAGACTGATATACTACAGGAAAGTTCTACTCTGTGAAAAGCATTGCTGGGCTAAAAGATGTTGCACCCAGGTGGTAATCACCATAGAACAGGCTAACAATGGTATTGAGCTGGTTGTTTGTTCCTGTGAGTTAATTTCTCTCTGTGTGTATTTAGTCTCCCTATGGGAAAAAGGGGCAACCAGACGTGGACTCCTTGCTCAGTGTGCTTAGAGGAATACTGCTACACCTCACTGACGAGGCCCAATGAAGACCGAAACGATCGTCTGGGGTTGCTGTGTTCCTTGTTCAGAGAGGAATTGCCTGGTATTTCGGCGCTGGACTGACTGTAATAGGCGGGACCAGACTGATATACTACAGGAAAGTTTTACTCTGTGAAAAGCATTGCTGGGCTAAAAGAAGTTGCACCCAGGTGGTAAATCGCCATAGAACAGGCTAACAATGGTATTGAGCTGGTTGTTTGTTCCTGTGAGTGCATTTCTCTCTGTGTGTATTTAGTCTCCCTATGGGAAAAAGGGGCAACCAGACGTGGACTCCTTGCTCAGTGTGCTTAGAGGAATACTGCTACACCTCACTGACGAGGCCCAATGAAGGCCGAAACGATCGTCTGGGGTTGCTGTGTTCCTTGTTCAGAGAGGAATTGCCTGGTATTTTGGCGCTGGACTGACCGTAATAGGCAGGACCAGACTGATATACTACAGGAAAGTTCTACTCTGTGAAAAGCATTGCTGGGCTAAAAGAAGTTGCACCCAGGTGGTAAATCGCCATAGAACAGGCTAACAATGGTATTGAGCTGGTTGTTCGTTCATGTGAGTGCATTTCTCACTGTGTGTATTTAGTCTCCCTATGGGAAAAAGGGGCAACCAGACGTGGACTCCTTGCTCAGTGTGCTTAGAGGAATACTGCTACACCTCACTGACGAGGCCCAATGAAGGCCAAAACGATCGTCTGGGGTTGCTGTGTTCCTTGTTCAGAGAGGAATTGCCTGGTATTTCGGCGCTGGACTGACCGTAATAGGCGGGACCAGACTGATATACTACAGGAAAGTTCTACTCTGTGAAAAGCATTGCTGGGCTAAAAGAAGTTGCACCCAGGTGGTAAATCGCCATAGAACAGGCTAACAATGGTATTGAGCTGGTTGTTCATTCCTGTGAGTGCATTTTTCTCTGTTTGTATTTAGTCTCCCCATAGAAAATAATGCACAGAGAAGATTACATATTTCATGTCTGCAAAGGGTTAACAGTTTCTGTTAAGCACAGAAACATTTCAGGCAGAGACATCCACTCGAGAAAGGGAGGGGGATCATAAAAACTGTCAGTAACTGTGTAGATTCAAAGAGAAAACTTCCTCTGTTTTAAAGAATGTTGCGTGCAAAGAAGGGGGGCCACCGAGTGCACACACAGATCGCATATTCAGAGAACAGAAAAAAAAAACTGTTACAGCAGCTCCGTTAGTAAAACTCTTTCTCTCTTTGTTTGCAGTAACAAAACGTAGATTTTGTATATTTTGATGTGTCATGTGTGATGGAATGTCGGTTTTCACTGTGTCTGTTATCACGTGTAAAAGAGTTGCTTAGATCAAGGAAAAATAAAAAAGGATGTTTTTATCCTGTTTGAAATGTGTTTTTCTCAATTTGTGGAGAAAATGGCCATTCCTTGCAAATTTGTGCATTTTTCTTTCTGTTTCTTAGCTAAGAAATCAGACATTGTAAGGAGGTATTTTGCAGTGTTATTTTTATAACTGTATTTTAAAGTCAACAGCATGTTTTAAGTATGTGTGATATTAATAGCAGTTTTTAGTTTTAAGTGATAATTGTTGTATGCAAATAAAAAAAAAATGTCCACCTGTTGCAGCATATAAATATATTGTTTTTGCAAGTGAACTAATTAAGGGATTTGTGAATGTGAGGATGATTGAGTGACCTTTGGTCATGTTCGGGTAAATGAAAAAGATTAACATTGTATTTGCAAGATCTGTGCACGGCGTTAGTGGAAAAAATAAAATATGGTTATAGGCTGTATATCATTAAAATTTATCTAAAAGTACTTGGGTCCTTTCTGTCGCAAGTAAATTAATATGCAGGTCATGATACAGTAAAGCAGTAGAATTTGTGTGGTAAATAATACAAGCAGCCTAAATCATGGTTAGGGTATACGTATGTAATTTACGTGATAAATGGTTAGTCCTTAAAGGGACAGTACACTGTAACATAGTTTTGATATTAAGGTATTTTTAATGGCTTGTTATACAAGCTGAATAGCATTTATGAGTTTGTTTGTGTATATTAAGTAGCTAGTTTTGTGCTTTCAAGACACAGTTATTGCAATGGGTTGAATTTCAGGTAGTAAGTATATTTTATTATGTTCCTTATCTTATATTTGTCTGTAAAACCGAAGCTTAGGGCTTAGACAGAGCAATGGAAAAATTGTCATTTTATTATTTAAAGGACCAGTTCACTCTTGTGAAAGGAGTTCATGAGTAGCAATAACACTGTATTAGCAGTTTGCAAAATATATTTTTTGAGACCTTTCTTTGTATGATTCTTTTTAAATCTGCCATTTAGATAGCAGATATTTATGCAGTGTAACTTAATTCTCTCTGTAATGCAAGCTGAACTGATAAATTTTCTACAATCTTGGTGTTGCGATCTGTGAGACTAGCGGAGAAGGAAAAAAAAAGAGAGGAGAGAAAATATTTAAAGGGATACAGGCAAACTGATATAAAATCTGAGATTTTAAGGAAATATTTACAGAGAGTAAAAATGAGGTTTACTGTAAGCGTAACACTACTATATATTTAACTGTGTCAGCAGTTTCAATTAAGGATAATTTTTAATTTGGGTAAAATGTCCCTTTAACTAGCCTGCACCCCACTGTGAGTGTGTTTTTATGCTGATTGTGTTTCCTTAGGCTATTTAATGAACGTCAGTATACATTTTTATTATAAGTAAGGCCAATGGATCATTGGGAACAATTTAAAGGGGACATTTTATTATTATTCTTTAGTAGAAAGCTTATTTTTTGTTATATGCAATTGTTATATTTGGCTAGAGAGCTGCAAAATGGTGAATAACAAATTATCAAACACAGTTAAATCCAATAATTGTGTATTTATTAAAATTTTGGTTATGTAAAAGTATAGACTGGATTCTAGAGTTTTTCACAAATTATTTGTGCCACACATAATTTTGTGTGTTCCTTTGTAAACTTATGGTTAGGGATTTTTATTTGTAAATATGCAACTGGAGTTTATTGATCATCTGAAGTGATTGTATTATTAGTATGATCTCATAGTATTGTGCATGGTAGAATTTGCAGAACCAGGGTATAGATGGTTGTTATAGGATTTTAATTATGTGTAGTGTTTTGTGAGTGCTGTGTTTTAGTGAATGTAAGTATATGTTTTGAATTTCAGGTTGATTCTGGTTGTTAAAAGTTTGTGTTGGCTGTTAATGTTTTGTTTTGTGGAATGGACAAGTGGTTTTAACTGTTTTCTAAGGGATAGTTATGTTTTTCTCTTTCGTGACTGTGTGTGGAAGCGTGCTGTATGAATGGCATATTACATAGGGAGGTTTATTTGATTTTGCTTGCTATTGAGAATAGTATTCTGCATGCATGAGTGGAGTGCATGATTTGTCTTTTAGTTTTGTGTTATCTTGTGTTTGCGTGCCACATGGGATGTTTCACGCAAACAAGGGGGAAATATTGATGAGTATTGATGAGTATCTTTATGTGAGTTGGGTGATTATTATTTTAAGTAAGAAAGTGAACCTAAAATGTTTTTATTTTTCTATTTTGTTCTTAACACAATATTTGTATTTGCAGTATGAGATCATGCAGCTGTTTCCAGAGATTAAAGACACTAACTGAATTATTTTTGAGTTTTTCATATTTAGGCAAAATCTGTACAGATAAAATTCCATAGTGCACTCTCCAATAGATTGAAGATTGAATGCAAGTAAATATTTTAAAGAGCAAAAATGAAGATAAAAGACCTTTTGTCAAGCTTGTTTTAACCACCATACTGCAGTAAAAGTTGCTGAACTATCTTTGGATCCATTCTTTGCATTGCATGCTGGTACCAGCCCCAGAACTGGACTCTGGGTAATCCATGACTGTTTCCTATGATGTGTGTCTTCAGAACATAAAGACTATTCTTCTCTGGACTGTGCCTTGCCGGTTGATATTGAGGACCTGTTATGCTGTTACAGGGTCAACCAATTAAATTGGGGGAGTATTGTTTTAACTTGTTTACTTATATTGCTTGTTTGTATGCTCTTGTATTTGTGTCATTTTTGTTGATCATCTTAGTTATAAGAAGTCACATAGTTTTGTCTGCAGAAAAGCATGCCTTATTGGTATTAGTGCACATTGTGGTTTATGTACCTAAACAAAGTAATCCTTTAGATAAGTGTAACTCTAAACCTTGCAGTTTTATAACCTATTGAATAGCCCACTGAGTATAGAAAATATGTTTGCACCTTTATAGTTTAAAGAAAATGCTGCACTATATCAGAATATGTTAGACCCTCCACCCTATGGAACTCAATGAGGACACGTCTCAGCTAGAAGTTTATATTAATTATACAGATACATATTTGTTTAGGGAGTAGCATAATTATAGTTTATGAAAGCAAATGTAGTTTGTTTCCCTTTTATTAATTGATATAGTATCTGCAATTTGAATTTTGTAGTTCCAGAGGTTTGTCAATGAAAGGAATTATTTTTTAATAAAGATGTGTTTACCTTTAAGAGATTTTGTAGTTTTAAATAATGTTATGATTGTATTCTTCCTCATACAGGAGTGTGAGAGAATTTAGGTTGCATAAAATAATTAGTAAACTAGCAGTGTTTATATCAGATGAGATTGTTGACTATTAGGATCATAGTTGGAGAATTATAAACATTATAGATAGTGGCTGTGCAGAATAAAGCAACACTAGGTTCTTTTATTTTTAGTAGTTCAAAGAGACAGTGTAAAGAGATTCATGTTTTAAGAAAATATTTTTATTGACTGTTTTATTTATTTTTTCATTTTTGTTACAGGGCAGGCCTTAGCATAAGTTTTAGCATAGCCATTCAGCCTCTTGATGGAGTCTAGCAGTTTTCACTTGCTTAGTATTCATGAAGTATCATTTAAATTGTATAGAGAAGCTGTAAGTTATTCTCTGTAAAAGTATCAATGTATTTAGTTTGTATTATATATCAACAATGTTTTCTTGATTTTAAATGACATAGGATAAGTTAAGCTAAAGGAATTGTGATGCTTACAAAAAAGATGAAAGAAGTTTTATTTGGACATAATTGTAATTGTATTGGGGTGTGTACTCATCTTGTGCTGTTTTGTTTCCTTCTTAGATTCCTTCTGACTTGAGTGTCTGCTTGCTATAGGGATCCACTGGCTACCTTGTCTACCCCATGAACAAACCAACAGACTTCCAGCATCTCCCTACGAAAGAACATTGGATAAGCTCCCCTAATGCAAATGAACTGTATTAAAGAAAAGTGTCTGAGGAAGGTGGAGCACTCTAAGAGGAAAAAGACTGTTCTTAAAGTGATCAGAGGCCACCTATAGACATTTTTGCTGTTACCATGTCACGCTTTACTGTGGAGAATGAACTGTTGGACATATTGGGGGGTGCTAGCAATGCAGGTGGAGAAATAAAAGATGCAGTGTTGTTTGGGGGTAGATGGGGGCTGGTTGGGTCTTTGTGCAGATAGACCAGTAGTTTGGGGATGCTGGGAGGTAGACGGAGCATATTGGAGACGCCACACCTATGTGCAGTGACAAATTGTGCCCTATTAGCCTATAAAATTATACCACAATATGTGAATATTTTTCCCTATAGTATTCTCACATAGAGTCCTGTTCCCGTAGTATTAGGCTCAGACTGTTGTTAAAGGCTTTCCTCATTTTCTGCGCCTTTCTATTTTGTGTTATTCTGTTAGAATAAAAGGGTGGTATGTTAGGAATTGTTAGCATGACCAGCGCCATTTTGTCTTTGGCATCCATCTTTTCTCAATAATCTTTTATTATAGCAGTTATTATGTAGTGAGAAATATGCTGATGTTAGGGAGACTTGCATAGCTAGAATTGCCCTGAGAATGGCCCTGACGATGTGCTTGGATGCATTGTTATCTATACAAGATGTCAAACGGCCTTGATTTGTGCTGGGCTATGAGGCCCAGATTTACTGTTATCTGAAGTTAGGTATTTCTGTAGAAATGACTCCCTAACACTCCTTTTCTTCCAATTATATTTTAAATGAGTTTCTTTGTTCTTGCAGAAATACTATGTAAGATGATGTAGTTAGGAATACGTCACTTGTTAACCCAATATACTGTAACTGTTGGCTATAAGATGTGCCTTTCAACTTGCAATAAACAGAATAGCTTTTGGAATCATAGCTGCGTGGTCTGAAATCTATTCTCATGGATATCCTGAACAAATAATGTATTCATTTCCAGTTGGTACGATGTGCCCGATGCCCAGTTCTGAACTGACAACCCCCTCCTGAAAACAACGCCTAACAGGAAGGAAGATTTTTATTGGGTAACCTGTGATGTAGGAGCCCTATATACGTGTATACCACACAATAAAGGGGTTGATAGAACTTTTAAGATGCCAAATGCCTATAAATCAGATCCATTTTTTAAGTGAATGCATTAATTTTATTTTGAGACATAATTATGTTTTATTCAAAAATAAATATTATTTACAAATATGGGGAATGGCAATGGGGACTACATTTGCCCCATCGTACGCAAACCTCTATGTGAATGCTTTCGAAAACTAATTTATCTGGGAAAATATTCCTTTTAGTAACAATATCATTAAGTGTGGGTGGTATATAGATGATATTATTATATTATGGAAAGGGGGCCCAGAAGGAATAGAGAACTTTATGGAATATATTAATGAGAATAATTATAATTTGTGATTCACTAAATCTTTTTCCAATAATCATATAGAATTTCTAGATCTGATTTTATTTAAAGATGTAGAAGGGAAGGTGGCAGTTAAAAACTTTAGAAAACCCACTGACTGAAATAGTTTCATCCAAGCTAAAAGTGCTCATAAAAAATGATGGATGAATAATGTACCATATAACCAGTTTCTCAGGTTAAAAAGGAACTGTATGCACCAAACTGATTTTGAAATAGAAGCAAAAATTCTGGAAGATAAATGTTTAGAAAGAAGGTATAGTCTTGACATTTTAAAAGAAGCAAAAAATAGAGCGATGTCAAAGGAGAGAGATTCATTTTTTAGTATGGAAGACAAAAGAGCAGAAACCCTTTGAGCAGAAACCATTGGGACTAAAATACATAATAAATTAATAGCATCCTATTCAAATAAAGAAAATCCGATTAGATTCATTACAACATTTAACGAGGGGTCTAGAACATTAGAGGGAATTTTTTAAAAACATTGGTCATTACTTAAGGCAGACCCCCTTTTGGGAGCACATTTGAACAATAAACCTGAATTTACATATAAAAAGGTAAGAAACCTTAGGAACCTACTGGCACCTAGCAAGTTGCGTACAAAGAAAATAATAAAGGATAAAGATACCAATGTAAAGAATAACTGGCTAACTGAATGGAAGGGCACCATGAAGTGCTCTAAAGCAAGGTGCAATATGTGTAAACATATTAATAAGTCCCCCACATTTGTGAATACAGATTGAACTGAATCCTTTAATATTACTTTTAAAAGCAATTGTGATTCCACCTATGTGGTCTATCTTTTGGAATGTGGGTGTGGCCTATTATATATAGGCCACACAAAACAAAAAATCAGACGTAGAGCTAATGAACATATATACTATATTAAAAAGAAATTTCTAAAATATAGCGTTTCAAAACATTTTTTAGATCACCATGGTAGTAATCCGGTCTCTTTAAAAATTCAAGTTATAGACTGGGTACCCCCTACACAGCCAAATAGACTTCTCGCATTAAGGAAATTAGAAACTAAATTGATTTACAAACTTAAAACATTGATATTGATATGGCAGCCTACATGTGATTTAATAAATATATAAAATAAATAGTTTATGATTAAAGGTTTATAAATATTTTTATGTTTATGTTTTAGGTGTTGGTATATATTAAGTCTTAATATTTGTATATATATATATGTATTTTAGAAATATTTATCCTATGATTTGTTTGACAGTATGAAATTGGGGTAACAGTTCAACCTATTTGTTACAACTAAAGTAATTTTTATATTCTAGAATTAAATGTGTGAGTTTTCTGTTTGTGTTATATTTTAGATGAAATAAGGTAGAATATAATGCAGTATGCATTATACTTTATTCTGTATCTAACATTAGATGTTTAGTCAAATATAGATTCATTGCAGGTAGCGTTGCATGTTTTTTTAGGGTTTTTTATTATTTTGTATATATTTGGATGAAGTGTTTTAATGCTACGCATCTATCTGCATGAATTTATGTATCCTTTGTTTTGTATCTTTGATATAGTATCTTATATATCTGTGAAATGATTACATGTATCAGACAAACTTTTAACCAATTGGAATAGCCTAAATAGTAAAACAACCCCTCCCCCCCCCCCCGTGACCATGGAGGTATGTTTCACGCTTCCCTTTAAATTTGGAAAAGTGTGCATCTCTAAACATCAGTCTTCAATCTTCATAAAAAAGCCCCGGCCGCTGACCGGGGAAAACACGTTGAAAGAAGTAAAGTTATTACGGCTAGCGGAATACAAGCTGACTCCTGATGTGACTCACTGGGCTGCTTCAGTAAGGGATCCGGAATCCTTGCAGAGATGCCTGTTTGTGAAGGGGACTTTTTCCAACAAAACGCCCAGTCACGGTCATAAGGGAGGATCACCATCTCTGTATTTCTAAATGCTCATGCATCATTTTTATCTAGTAAGTGCAACTTTGTATGTTGCGTGCATTGTGGTATAATAAACCTTCACTTGAATTACACTTTGTGTGTGCCTTCTTTCTTTTTTTCTTTTACATATCTTTGTATACCTTGAGCCAAAGGAGGGAGGATTTGGCTGAAAATGGATGCACCGATAAGCATTATCCTAACTGGGACACAGAACTTGGAAAATTTGAATATAGATCTTTATTCTGTCAAGAGGAAAGAGGTTATAAATTCTAAGTAAGGTACTTTTACTCACCCCTAATTTAAGGGTCACAACCTTATGGACATCAAGAACTACTGTATTAAGGAAACAATTCAATATTTGTTTTTATTTATTTATTTGTTTATTGTATGATTATATGACTTTGTGGTTTTATTTGTTACATATAACACGGTTATTTTAATAGGTTGTGTGTGATCTTCAACATAATTTTTTAACACCGTTGTAATGGAGGGACTAATGTAGGGTTGTTTAAAGATAGGAGAGCACTCAAGGGGGTAAAATTAAAAATATATGTTCTTTATTGAGAAAAGTTTAAAAGATGCATGAATATGTAAGAAAGCAAGGATGGCTGTCCTGATGCTTTTCGCTACCCCTATATTCAGAAATACGTACATACTAAAGAGCAATACTCATTTTCTATGTTTTCTATCAACTAAATCTTACAGGATTAGATATTGGCTCACCTGCGCTTCGGACTTTGTAGTATACTTCCTTTCCTGTCCGTGTAGACACAACTATATAGGCAAGACCAGTACCACCTTCCGCAAGAGACTTGCTAATCACAAGAGTGCCATTAGAACTGCCCTCAAAGAGGGACACTCAGATCAGCCTGTGGCAAGGCACTTCCATGAACAACAACACCCCATTTAATCACTCAGGGCCATGCTGATTGATATAGTGGCCCCCCTCAAACAGGGTGGTGATAGGAAACCCGGGAGTTGCTGAAGTGTGAAGCACTCTGGATACATAGGCTTGACACTCTCACTCCTGTCAGCCTGAATGCCAGCATAGATTATGCTCTGTTTTACTGAAGTGTACTGTCATGGCATGGGCTGATGAATTGAGAGCCCAGCCATTAGCACTGATTATGCTTTGCTTGATATGTCATATGTCACCTCTTTCTTTCTTCTTGGGTGCTTCTTAGTGTATCCTCTGTATCTATCCTTCTCTTGTGTCATGGCACGCATGATAGTTGATTGTGGTTCCTTTGGTTTACGTCGATTCTCAGCGCATGGTGCTCTCGATCTTTAGTATTGCATTACATTTGATGTGATGTGTTATATTGGCTATTGTGGGGCTGCATTGGTCTTTAGTATTATACCACATTTGATATGATGTGCTATATCAGCTATTGTGGGGCTGCATTGGTTTGATCACCATTGTTTGAGTGGGGTCATAGCCCTGTCTAAATGTCCAGTTGAGTTGACGTCTATGTTTGATTCCCATATTCTGAGTGTGACCATACACATGTACGTTATCTAGTAGAAGTGGTATCTACTCTTGTGGGTTTGTACATTTTGAGATCTTGCATGGTTCCCTGTAGCCCACTAGTGTGCCAGGTTGGTTTCAGACTTTTAGTATAATCTGTTAGCCAGTGTTGTAAGGTGACGCTGTATTGATGTGAATAAGTTGGATGAACTTGCTGTTGGTTTGGCTCAAGTATAGTTGAACATTTGTGGTAATATGGCATATTTACTATTAATGCTACTGTGCTGAGAAGTCCAGCCAGTATATAAATGTGGGTAGTGTGTATGGTACTGTGCATGTAAGTAAGAAAAAAATAGATCACACTGCGCTGGGATAGTAAATACACTTATAAGCCAACGGGTTAAATGAAGATTCCCCTAACTCCAAACAAATAACTAATACAAACACAATGTTGTCCAAAGAACAACACTGTAAGACCCCTGGCGCTGTCGAGACAGCTAAAATAAGTGAAAACAACTGGGACCAAAATATATATATATATCAAATTAGTCAATATATAATCCAAAGATCATAAAGAATTAATAATTTATACTTTATTAGTAGAGAAGGCTCACCAGGAAGAATGAGTCATAAATGGTTACAAAAATTTATTAGAACAATCATAAAACATTAATACATATAACCTAACACATCTAAAACCCTTAGAGCACTGATCAAGCGTTTCGGCAAGTGTAGCACCAATTAAAATAAAATTCCCTATACCATAAGGATTCCCTATACAATAAAATCTAAACAAAGCAATGAAAATAAAAATATGTTTAAAATGGATCGCTGGAAAAAGGAGCCAGATTGTTGATCCCAGAGAAGCAGTCAAAATTGGAAACCACGTCAGCTGGAGGTATGGCCAGTCTGGAGCTGCAATGAGATCGAGACCCAGATCAAAGATAAGAAAAGAGCCACAAAATTATGGTGTTCACTTTTACTTACACCATAACGGTTCTCTGTAGTCTCCGGCTCTCTCTCTTCTCTCCTGGTGTTTAGCAGATGATTACCGCAGTCTCCCCTCTTCCAGGCAGCGCTTTTGCGATGAACCAAACAAACAGGACAGCTCAAAGAAATTCCTGCAGTCTCGGTCAGAAGCAGTTTCGTCAGGAGCACCTGGTACATAGGTGTAAGTGGGCAGAGCAACGCGTTTCAGCCCGTTCTGGGCCTTTGTCAAGCTCCTGTTGATCGGAGTACCCGGTCTTTTAAACTGTCAGGGACTCATTTGATTGGCTGTAACTCGAATTGAAACAGATAGTCATTTCATTAACATAACCGCCAAAATACGGATCTGAGGCAACTCAGTAGCTTTCAACTATACATACAGACAATTTTGTTTTATTATTTATCGCCTGTTGCCATATAGTTAGTGCTTCCATTATATATTAGCCAGTCAAAAGATGTGACATTATAACAGAAAAACAAATGTAAAGGCTACTATGTATGCCTAATAAGATGTAACAATTTCTTAACCTAACTTAAATTGCCATTTCTATTCCGTATTTTAAAGGGACAGTACCTGCACTAGGTGTGCACAAACTGAAAGACTTATATGTAATACTTACATTTACAATTATATTAGCATGTTTTTTTCAATATATAGAAATGAATATATATGTAGCGATAGAGATAAAAAATAAAAATAAAGGATAAAAGATAATAAAAATAATAATAATAATAAAAATAAATATAAATAAAGATAAATATAAAAATAAAATACAATACTTAATCTCTTTGTAACCATCCATGACCCATCTCTACATTGGCCAAATACATCATTTCTCCAATAGTCTAAAAAACTGTAATCCAAGATAGTTAAGGCGATTAATTCATAAAGAGAAAAATTGCATATATTAATATGCAAAATACCATTCTTTGTGATAGACATATAACCTCAAAATTGCAGATTCTTATATATTAATCAGATAACCATACAGAAGTCAGACTAACATTACTACTTATGTGTGCCATATAAACAATTAGAACTCAGTTAATCCCTAAGAAAACACCCTATATCGAAATCTAGATTTAGACCATTTGGTTTCAATGTTTTTAAATCAAATATCCATTTTGTCTCTCTTTTTAATAAATCAGATTGTATATTGCCCCCTCTCCAATTTTTCTCTATTTTATCTATACCCATATAGGAGAAGCACTTTAAATCTCCATTATTACAAGCAGCAAAGTGTTTGGGGATGGGTAGTTCCTTATTCCTCTTTAGGTCATGTTTCTCTATGGACCATATATGCTCCCGAATACGGTCTCGTAGGGGTCTTTCCGATTGCCCCACGTACTGCTTTCCACAAGAACATTGTATGAGATAAATTACAAATTTATCCGCACATCTTATGGTCTCATTTATTCTGAAAGATTTCCCTGATATATTTGATTCAAATTCTTTCTCTTTTTTAGAGTGTTTGCATGACTTACAAGTCAGGCATGGAAAAAAACCTTTCAACCTTTTTCTTTCTAGACTCAATTGGGTATCTCCACCATTACTCTTCTTTTTAGTTGGTACTAGCATAGACTTTAAATTGCAAGCTTTTTTATAGACAATTTGTGGTCTTTTAGGGAGTAATGGGCCTATTAATTCGTCATTTTTTAGAATTCCCCAATGCTTATTTAGTATATTCTCTAGGAGGAACTTGTTATTACTATAACTTGTGATGAATGGGACAAATATATTATCCTTCTCTAGATCCTTACTTTTTTGATCTACATTTTTACTTTCATTTTTATTTTTATTTCTATTTTTATTCACTAGATCATTTCTGTTTACACATCTTACCTCCTGTCTAATGCCTTCTATTTTATCATCATTATAGCCTCTTTCCAAGAATTTAAGTTTAAGCTTCTCTGATTGATCATCATAATCCTCTAGCTTGGTACAGTTCTTCTTTATACGTAAGAACTGTCCCTTCGGGATGTTGTCCACCCATCTTGGATGGTGACAACTCGTATAATGAACATAAGTTTGCATCCACACTTTTAAAGTGCGTTTTAGAGTGTAATTTTTTATTAATAGGGAATAATTCAAGATCAAGAAAATTAACGCTTGTTCGACTCTTTTCATAAGTGAAATGTAGATTTATCCCATTTTTGTTCATATTTCCCAAAAAATCATCAAATTTATCCTCATCCCCTCTCCAAATAATGAGGATATCGTCTATATAACGTTTATAGGACACCAAGTTTGCTCCAAACTCATTGTTAGTGAGAAAACAATGCTCCCAAAAACCCATAAACAAGTTTGCATAACTTGGAGCAAACCTGGTGCCCATTGCCGTACCTCTTTCCTGATTATAGAATTGCGATTCATAACTAAAGAAATTATGTGTCAGGATAAATTTTATAGAGTCCATGAGGAATCCCTTCTGTTCCTCCTCTAAATTCTCATCTAAATCTAAGAAATGTTTAACTGCTCGTAGACCATCATGGTGGTTGATGCAGGTGTATAAAGATGTCACGTCACACGTGGCAAGAAGAAAATCCTCCTGCCACGTGACGGTCTCTGTCAATGATAAAACATCTGTGGAATCCTTTAAGTATGAGGGTAATAATTTTACATATTTCTGCAAAAAAATATCTAGGTATTCTGATAGATTGGCTGTGAGGGAACCGATTCCCGAAACAATCGGCCTACCAGGTGGATTGATTAGTGTTTTATGAATCTTTGGCAAGCAATATAGTAAAGGGATTTTTGGAAATTTTGGTAGCAAATATCTTTTCTCTCTATCATTAAGTATCCCTTTATCATAAGCTGTATTTATTAGCTTTTTTAATTCTTCATTATACTTTTTTGTGGGGTCACTTAATAGTTTTTTGTAAGTTATACTATCATCAACAATTTTCTCACACATTACGTGATAATCTTTTTTGTCTAAGACGACAATTCCCCCGCCCTTATCGGCGGGCTTTATGATTATATCATCATCTTCTAGCTCTTTAATAGTCATTAGTTGTTTTTTGCTCAGGTTACTAAATGATCTTTGTAGATTATTTTCTGTCAAATTCTCAATATCCCTAAGAACCAATTTCTCAAAAGTTTCTATTATGGGTCCTTTGTCCTGTTTCGGATAAAAAGTGGACTTGCTTCTGAGATCTGTATGCACATAATTACTATTATTAGTTAAAGTATCCCCTGCTATTCTTTCTACCTCAGTCTTTTGAAACCATCTTTTTACAGTTAGCTTTCTGACGAACTTATGTGCATCAATATAAGTGCCAAATCTATTAATCTTGCAACTGGGTGCAAAAGATAAGCCCTTTCCCAAAATTTCTACATGTTCAGTTTTCAATATCTTTTTACTTAGATTAAAAATACCTAGATTTTTACTTGGTTCCTTTAATATCGAGTCTTTTTTGATTCTCCTACGTCCTCCCCTTTTTCCTCTCTGTCTGATGCCCTTCTTTTTCTTAGATCCCTTTGTGGTAATGGACTTGCATATAAATCTTGGCCTTGTCCTAAAAAAGGGCGAGAGGCAGGGAAAGAAGAGGAGGAAGATGCATGTTCATTTGATTGGTTAGTTTCTCTTTCATCTTGTAATGGTGCAAATCTATTTGACACCCTCCAATTTTCATTATTCTCAATCCATGAATTATTCTCAATTTGTGAATTATACTGTGTTTTAGTATTATAATTATAATTATAATTAGGTCTTGGATTAACATTTCCAGTTCTAAATTTTTCATTATCATAACTGTATGATCTATTCATCCCTGAGTATGTTTGCTTATTATGGTGTAATTGCTCTCCATATCTATACCCCTTAAATCTTGGACTCTGTCTGTTTTCACTCAATCTTGGACTTTGTCTATTTTCACTCGTATACATACTACCATTACTTTTATTCTTATTAGGATTAAAACCTGAATTATTACCAAAGCCTTGTGGCCTACGTGTAGAATTATAATTTCTATATTCTCTATCTCTCAATAGTGGTTGCTTATATTCCTGCTGGTACATATGGTTTGAATATTGGGAATTTTGTCTAATATTATTGGCCTTCCCCATTTTTGTACTATCAGCTCTAACAATCTCTTTTTCACTTACTTTTGTATATCTCCATGTATGTGAGATATAGTTGTCCCAATCTGGTTGATTTATATGGGACAAGTAGTCCTCACGGTCCCTTTCAAACTTCTTTATTTTTACTTTTAGGATGTCTTCCTTAGTACTCACTAAGAGTTTTTTAATCTCCTTCTCCCTTTTAATATACTCCGTATTCTCTTCAAATTCTTTTAATTTGACTTCTAATTCCTTTATCTCTATTTCTAGTGTTTTCAAAATCTCACCCCTATAGTCTTTAATTAATCGCAGCAGATTAAAAGAGGCCTGTTCCAATATATCATTCCATCTTTTTTTGAAATCTACATCATCAACCTTAAAAGAACATTCTTTTTTTATCCGTAAACCCAGTAGGACCCTTTTGTTTTCGAAATAGTTCTCAATAAAAATAAATTCTGTCCAATGTTTCAATTCTAACAGCAATTTATCCTCTAGGTCTTTCATTAGTTTACATAATGTATCTACATTTTCAGGGGTAACAATAATGTCTGTTTGAAAATTATTATATATCCCTTTATAAACTTCATCTCTCTATTTGAACACATTGGATTCAGTCATATTCCCTGCTGCTGTATGATCAAAGAGAGAAACCAATTATTACAACAAGAAAAAAATAGATCACACTGCGCTGGGATAGTAAATATATAATTATAAGCCAACGGGTTAAATGGAGATTCCCCTAACTATAAACAAATAACTAATACAAACACAGTGTTGTCCAAAGAACAACACTGTAAGACTCCTGGCGCTGTCGAGACAGCTAAAATAAGTGAAAACAACTGGGACCAAAAAAAAATATATATATATATATATCAAATTAGTCAATATATAATCCAAAGATCATAAAGAATTAATAATTTATAATTTATCAGTAGAGAAGGCTCACCAGGAAGAATGAGTCATAAATGGTTACAAAAATTTATTAGAACAATCATAAAACATTAATACATATAACCTAACACATCTAATACCCTTAGAGCACTGATCAGGCGTTTCGGCAAGTGTAGCACCAATTAAAATAAAATTCCCTATACCATAAGGATTCCCTATACAATAAAATCTAAACAAAGCAATGAAAATAAAAATATGTTTAAAATGGATCGCTGGAAAAAGGAGCCAGATTGGTGATCCCAGAGAAGCAGTCAAAATTGGAAACCACGTCAGCTGGAGGTATGGACGGTCTGGAGCTGCAATGAGATCGAGACCCAGATCAAAGACAAGAAAAGAGCCACAAAATTATGGTGTTCACTTTTACTTACACCATAACGATTCTCTGTAGTCTCCGGCTCTCTCTCTTCTCTCCTGGTGTTTAGCAGATGATTACCGCAGTCTCCCCTCTTCCAGGCAGCGCTTTTGCGATGAACCAAACAAACAGGACAGCTCAAAGAAATTCCTGCAGTCTCGGTCAGAAGCAGTTTCGTCAGGAGCACCTGATACACAGGTGTAAGTGTGCGGAGCAACGCGTTTCAGCCCGTTCTGGGCCTTTGTCAAGCTCCTGTTGATCGGAGTACCCGGTCTTTTAAACCGTCAGGGACTCATTTGATTGGCTGTAACTCGAATTGAAACAGATAGTCATTTCATTAACATAACCGCCAAAATACGGATCTGAGGCAACTCAGTAGCTTTCAACTATACATACAGACAATTTTGTTTTATTATTTATCGCCTGTTGCCATATAGTTAGTGCTTCCATTATATATTAGCCAGTCAAAAGATGTGACATTATAACAGAAAAACAAATGTAAAGGCTACTATGTATGCCTAATAAGATGTAACAATTTCTTAACCTAAATTACATTGCCATTTCTATTCTATTATGATTGTTCTAATAAATTTTTGTAACCATTTATGACTCATTCTTCCTGGTGAGCCTTCTCTACTGATAAATTATAAATTATTAATTCTTTATGATCTTTGGATTATATATTGACTAATTTGATATATATATATATTTTTTTTGTCCCAGTTGTTTTCACTTATTTTAGCTGTCTCGACAGCGCCAGGGGTCTTACAGTGCTGTTCTTTGGACAACACTGTGTTTGTATTAGTTACTGTGCATGTAAGTACATGGTGCTACCTTTAGTCTTTCATGCAGCCTGCGGTTGTTGCAGCGTATACAGGTTAGCTGATTTCTATTGGTACTCTGTTAGGGCTCATTAGCTGTACATTAGATCAGGTCCTTATATGTATGTGATTTAAAAGGTGGAATGTACTGGCGATCTTAGAGGGAGGTCTCAACATCATTATTGTTCATTTTTTTGTTGTCTAGTAGACACAAGTTGCACTAACGTGTCATTGCGACTATTTGAGTTATTTTATGTATACTACTGCTTGTTATGGGAGATGAACACCGGTTGTTGTGCTGTGCTTGAGTCCTCTGGTCTGGCTGTCATGTTATCACAGTCTCGCTGTTGTGTTAACAGACGGTGTAAATAGTTTGTTGCTGTGCATATCGTATGATGTCGATTTCTGATGCTCACGTTACTTACGAAGCTCTGTATTTAGTATTCTCAGGTATCTCAGGAGAGACAGAGGGAGAGAGGCAGAGGGGGGACAGAAGGACAGAGGGGGAGACAGAGGGGGGACAGAAGCACAGAGGGGGAGACAGAGGGGTAAGAGCGGGGATGCAGGCAGAAGCACAGGTTTAGGGCACAGTGTGCAATTTGGGCCAGCTCTTCAGACTCTTTTCTTCCCCCATTCTCTACCACAGAGCCTCCGCTTCCACAAAACTCTCTAACTTTATTTCATTATTATGTATATAAGATTAAGAATGGTGATGTTTCTTTAAAATAATCTAAAATTGAATTAGTAATCTAATTTATTTTGAACCTTCAACCACATTGATATTGTCTTCCCTTATATCATTCTAAAAATAAAACATTTTTAAAAATATACTTCATAGACTTAATTGGTGATTTTTGTAGTTACTAGCAGTTACATTTACTGTCATATTAGTAAATATGGTTGACTTAATATTATCATCTGTGTCCATTAGTACATATACTGATAAGGTAAGAGACGCCAATCTGCCTATGTGAATTAATAAATACAATAAGGACTTTGGGATCCATGGAGAATTTTCATTTGCCTGAACAGCTGTCAATAATCTGTTTGCATCTGACCAGGATAATTAAATGTATCCACCTTTAGACCACTGATAGTTAACTAGTTTTGCAGGATCTATCTCGTTTGCCTGTGCTAATGGGGTTCCAAAGTTATAGTTTGTGATCAAGCAAAAGACGAAACAGTGCTAGAATAATTAACGTGACTTGAGACCTGAAATAAACTGTAAAAAATAAAGTATTAAACACATATATACACTTTTTAATAAAATATATAATTTTAATATTAATACAATATTTTAAAAGCGATAAGGTATATGGCAAAGTGTTTGACTGGAGAGAGCTACAAAAAAGTATTTAGTCAGCCACCAATTGTTCAAGTTCTCCCACTTAAGAAGATGAGAGAGGCCTGTAATTTTCATCATAGGTATACCTAAACTATGAGAGACAAAATGTGGAAACAAATCAAGACAATTACATTGTCTGATTTGGAAAGAATTTATTTGCAAATTATGGTGGAAAATTAGTATTTGGTCAATATCAAAAGTTCATTTCAATACTTTGTTATATATCCTTTGTTGGCAATGACAGAGGTCAAACGTTTTCTGTAAGTCTTCACAAGGTTGTCACACGCTGTTGCTGGTATGTTGGCCCATTCCTGCATGCAGATCTCCTCTAGAGCAGTGATGTTTTGGAGCTGTCAATGGGGACAACACAGACATTCAACTCCCTCCAAAGGTTTTCTATGGGTTTGAGATCTGGAGACTGGCTAGGCCACTCCAGGACCTTGAAATGCTTCTTACGAAGCCACTCCTTCATTGCCCGGGTGGTGTGTTTGGGATCATTGTCATGCTGAAAGACCCAGCCACGTTTCATCTTCAATGCCCTTGCTGATGGAAGGAGGTTTGCACTCAAAATCTCACAATACATGGCCCCATTCATTCTTTCATGTACATGGATCAGTCGTCCTGTTTCCTTTGCAGAGAAACAGCCCCAAAGCATGATGTTGCCACCCCCATGCTTCACAGTAGGTATGGTGTTGTTTGGTTTCAAATCAGCATTCTCTCTCCTCCAAACACGATGAGTTGTGTTTCTACCAAACAGTTCTACTTTGGTTTCATCTGATTATATAACATTCTCCCAATCCGCTTCTGGTTCATCCAAATGCTCTCTAGCATACTTCAGATGGGCCGGGACATGTACTGGCTTAAGCAGGTGGACATGTCTGGCACTGCAGGATCTGAGTCCCTGGCGGCGTAGTGTGTTACTGATGGTAGCCTTTGTTACATTGGTCCCAGCTCTCTGCAGGTCATTCACTAGGTCCCCCCATGTGGTTCTGAGATGTTTGCTCACCGTTCTTGTGATAATTTTGACCCCACGGGGTGAGATCTTGTGTGGAGCCTCAGATCGAGGGAGATTATCAGTGGTCTTGTATGTCTTCCATTTTCAAATTATTGCTCCCACAGTTGATTTCTTCACACCAAGCTGCTTGCCTATTTCCTTGTCTTCCCAGCCTGGCACAGGTCTACAATTTTGTTTCTGGTGTCCTTCGACAGCTTGATAACAAGTTCAAACAGGTGACATTAATACAGGTAATGAGTGGAGGACAGAGGAGCCTCTTAAAGAAGAAGATACAGGTCTGTGAGAGCCAGAAATCTTGCTTGTTTGTAGGTGACCAAATACTTATTTTCCACCATAATATGCAAATAAATTCTTTCCAAATCAGACAATGTGATTGTTTGGATTCGTTTCCACAATTTGTCTCTCATAGTTGAGGTATACCTATGATGAAAATTACAGGCCTCTCTCATCTTCTTAAGTGGGAGAACTTGCACAATTGGTGGCTGACTAAATACTTTTTTGCCCCACTGTATATATACTGTATATACACAGTGAATGTCCAATGATGCAAAAGTGCACTCTCACCTTCAAAATCTTTGTGCCAGCAGTTTCTTTTTTATCTGAGGAAGGGTAGTGTGTCCCCGAAAACGTCACAAGCAATTAAACCACAATTTTTTCAAAAGACCAATGAGTGTCTTCTTTATTATCCTTATATATATATATATATATATATATATATATATATATTGTGACAGAGAACAGGGAATTGTGAATGATCAGGTTTATATTTCTCCTACTATGTTGAAATGTGTAGTCAGTTTTTAAACCCCAGGTAAAATGTATTGTATAAAATGTGGCTAGGAATTTAGCTACTGTGTTTTTGGGTCCCTGGGGTGAAACACTGGAGAGAGGGCCAGTGTTCCATTACTCAGTTTTCACATAGGTGAGAGCGATCAGGAAGGGATTTTTCCTCACCTGTGTTTAATTAAAGGAGGGAAATTTATTCTCCAGCTGCTAGGTGTAGAGAGAAGAGAGCCTCCAGTGTTTCTGGATAGGAGAGAGACACACATTCCAGCTGAACTGAGAAAAGCTGATAAAAGTGAGTTTGCTAAAAACAGCAGCCCAGATTACGAGTTTTGCGTTAGAGGCTACGTGGTGCTAACGAGCAGTTTTCACTCAATGCTCACTTACATGCAGCGCTGGTATTACGAGTTTTCAGAAACTCGTCGTTAAAAAACAAGAAGTGAGCGTTGAGCAAAATTTTGCACATTACCGCACTCCAATACCAGCACTGCTTTAGTCAGTGGTGAGCTGGTGTAACGTGCTCATGCACGATTTCCCCATAGGATTCAACGGGGAGAGCCGGCTGAGAAAAAGTCTAATACCTGCAAAAAAGCAGCGTAAAACTCAATAAAGCAGCCCCATTGATTCCTATGGAGAAATAAAATTTATGTCTACACCTAACACCCTAACATGAACCCCGAGTCTAAACACTTATTAACCCCTGATCTGCTGCCCGTGACATCACCGACACTTACATTATACTTATTAACCCCTAATCTGCCGCTCCGGACACCGCCGCCACCTACATTATACTTATGAACCCCTAATCTGCTGCCCCCAACATCGCCAAACCCTACATTATATTTATTAACCCCTACTCTGCCGCCCCCAATGTCGCCGCCACCTACCTACACTTATAAACCCCTAATCTGCTGCCCCCAACGTCGCCGCCACTATATTAAAGTTATTAACCCCTAAACCTAAGTCTAACGCTAAATCTAACACCCCCTAACTTAAATATAATTTAAATAAATTGAAATAAATATTCCTATCATTAACTAAATTATTCCTATTTAAAACTAAATACTTACCTGTAAAATAAACCCTAAGCTAGCTACAATATAACTAATAGTTACATTGCAGCTATCTTAGGGTTTATTTTTATTTTACAGGCAAGTTTGTATTTATTTTAACTAGGTAGAAGAGTTATTAAATAGTTATTAACTATTTAATAAATACCTAGTTAAAATAAAGTCAAATTTACTTAATTAACCTAAGTTACACTACACTATAATTAAATAAATTAACTAAATTAAATACAATTACCTAAATTAAATACAATTACCTAAATTAAATTAAATTACAGAAAATAATAAACAAATTACAGATATTTAAACTAATTACACCTAATCTAATAGCCCTATTAAGATAAACCCCCCCCCCCAAATAAAAAAACCCCTAGCCTAAACTACCAATAGCCCTTAAAAGAGCCTTTTGCGGGGCATTGCCCCAAAGTAATCAGCTCTTTTACCTGTAAAAAAAATACAAACAACCCCCCCAACAGTAAAACCCACCACCCACACAACCAACCCCCCAAATAAAATACTAGTTAAAAAAACTAAGCTCTCCATTGCCCTGAAAAGGGCATTTGGATGGGCATTGTCCTTAAAAGGGCAGTTAGCTCTTTTGCAAGCCCAAACCCCTAATCTAAAAAATAAACCCACCCAATACATTCTTAAAAAAACCTAACACTAACCCCCTGAAGATCGACTTACCGGGAGACGTCTTCATACGAGCCGGGCGAAGTGGTCCTCCAGATGGGCAGAAGTCTTCATCCAAGCCAGGCAGAAGTGGTCCTCCAGATGGGCAGAAGTGTTCATCCAGACGGCATCTTCTATCTTCATACATCCGGCGCGGAGCTTATCCATCTTCAAGACATCTGACCCGGAGCATCCACTTCATCCGATGACTAGCACAGAATGAAGGTTCCTTTAAGTGACGTCATCCAAGATGGCATCCCTTAGATTCCGAATTAAGGTAGAAAAAATCATATTGGCTGATGCAATCAGCCAATAAGATTGAAATTCAATCCTTTGGCTGATCCAATCAGCCAATAGGATTGAGCTTGCATTCTATTGGCTGTTCCAATCAGCCAATAGAATGCGAGCTCAATCCTATTGGCTGATAGGATCAACCAATAGGATTTTTTCTACCTTAATTCCAATTGGCTGATAGAATTCTATCAGCCAATCGGAATCTAAGGGACGCCATATTGGATTCTGTGTTAGTCGTGGGATGAAGAGGATGCCTTGAAGATGGAACCTCTCCACGCCGGATGGATGAAGATAGAAGATGCCGTCTGGATGAAGACTTCTGCCCGTCTGGAGGACCACTACTGCCCGGCTTGGATGAAGACTTCTGCCCGTCTGGAGGACCACTTCGCCTGGCTTGGATGAAGACATCTCCCGGTAAGTCGATCTTCAGGGGGTTAGTCTTAGGTTTTTTTTAAGGGTGTATTGGGTGGGTTTTATTTTTAGGTTAGGGACTTTGGGCGGCAAAAGAGCTAACTACCCTTTTAAGGGCAATGCCCATCCAAATGCCCTTTTCAGGGCAATGGAGAGCTTAGGTTTTTTAGACTTTTGGGGGGGGGGGTTGGTTGTGTGGGTGGTGGGTTTTACTTGTTATGTGGGTTGTTTGTATTTTTTTTTACAGATAAAAGAGTTGATTACTTTGGAGCAATGCCCCGCAAAAGGCCATTTTAACGGCTATTGGTAGATTAGTTTAGGCTAATTTTTTTTATTATGTTTTTTTTTTTAATAGGGCTATTAGATTAGGTGTAATTAGTTTAAATTTCTGTAATTTTTTTATTATTTTCTGTAATTAGTGGGGTTTTTTGTACTTTAGCTAATTTAATTTAATTTAGGTAATTGTATGTAATATATTTAATTGTTTTTAATTTAGTTAATTTATTTAATTATAGTGTAGTGTTAGGTGTAATTGTAACTTAGGTTTTATTTTACATGTACTTTTGTATTTATTTTAGCTAGGTAGTTATTAAATAGTTAATAACTATTCTACTTAGTTAAAATAAATACAAACTTGCCTGTAAAATCTAAATAAATCCTAAAGTAGCTGCAATGTAACCATTAGTTATATAGCTTAGGGTTTATTTTACAGGTAAGTATTTAGTTTTAAATAGGAATAATTTAGTTAATGATAGGAATTTTAAGTTAGATTTATTTTAATTATATTTAAGTTAGGGGGTGTTAGGGTTAGACTTAGATTTAGGGGTTAATAACTTTAATATAGTGGCGGTGACGTTGGGGGCGGCAGATTAGGGGTTAATAAATGTAGGTAGGTGGCGGCGATGTTAGGGACGGCAGATTAGGGGTTAATAATATTTAACTAGTGTTTGTGAGGCGGGAATGCGGCGGTTTAGGGGTTAATAAATTTATTATACTGGTGGCGATGTCCGGTTCGGCAGATTAGGGGTTAAAAATTTTCTTTTAGTGTTTGCGATGTGGGAGGGCCTCGGTTTAGGGGTTAATAGGTAGTTTATGGGTATTAGTGTACTTTTTAGCCCTTTAGTTAAGAGTTTTATGCTACAGCGTTGTAGTGTAAACCTCTTACTGACTTTAAAATGTGGTACCAGTCTTAACAGGAGAGGGTGTACCTCTCACTTTTTGGCAGACTCGTAATACCGGCGCTATGCAAGTCCCATTGAAAAAAAAGAGGATACGCAATTTACTAAGTGGATTTGTGGTATTTCCAAGTCTGGCCAAAAAAGTGAGCGGTACACCTGTACATGCAAGACTCATAGTACCAGCGGGCATTAAAAAACAGCGTTAGGACCGGCTAACGCTGCTTTTTAAGCCTAAAGCAAAACTTGTAATCTAGCCGAGCATGTTTTATTTAGTTTAGTTTACTTTGATTCCGTAAGTGATGTAAACGTATGTTAAGAGCTCAAACGGAGCTGGGCTTTTGTTTGTAGTATTAAAGGGATAGTATTGTCAAAATTAAACTTTTATGATTCAGATAGAGGATGCAATTTTAAGCAATTTTCTAATTTACTCCTATTATCAATATTTCTTCGTTCTCTTGATATCTTTATTTTAAAAAGCTGGAATGTAAACTTTGAAGCCAGCCCATTTTTGGTTCAGCATCTGGATAGCGCTTGCTGATTAGTGTCTAAATGTAGCCATCCAATCTGCAAGCACTATCAAGGTGCTGAACCAAAAATGGGCTGGCTCCTAGACTTACTTTCCAGCTTTTTTAAATAAAGATACCAAGAGAACAAAGAAAAATTGATAACAGGAGTAAATTAGAAAGTTGCTTAAAATTGCATCCTCTGTCTGAATCATGGACGTTTATTTATTTATTTTTAATGTTTTTACTGAGGCAAACAAAACAAAGTACAAACAGTTGCATAATGAAGGGTAACATCACAGGAGCAGTAATACAAGACAGTAATCACATACGTCAATACAGCACTTAGGCCTCGCTTCCATTGAGTCGTAATTCAGTTTGCGTGCACTCGCAAACCGTTAAATATGCTGTCGAAAGCAATAGCGTTTAACGACTGTTTCCAATGGCGCGTTATACCTCAATATCGGCTGCCGGACTTCGGCTGCCCAAAAGATTTTCGCGTCCCATAGAAAGTAATAGAAGCCGTTAATCGATAAATTATACCAGGTTTCCATTGAAAGCGCTAACCGTTAATACATTGTCGGAGGCTGTCGATACATTGAGATATATTACCCCCAGCTCAACTAGGTGTAAAAGAGGAAAATTGTGCTTTTTGAGACCTATTTTCTATTGAAATTATAAAACTTGCAAATAATGCAAGTGTTTTAATGTAGAAATAAATTGTTATAAGTAATATTTATTGTTGTCTCATGTATAGAAATAGTTGAACTTATATTCTAATAGAAATATCAGTATATATTTAAATATAATAATATATGCAAGAACATATCTACAGAATGCAAACTAGACCTATGCCTAGGGCAGCAAGAAATATTACTTATATTTATGAAGTGTTAAATATAATTATATTAGAAAATAGTATTTGATTATTAAAAATATGGATAAGTGTTTTTTTATTTTTCTTGAGAGGCGATCACAGGTAATAAGCACGGACGTTAAACGTAAATTCTATAGCGTAAGGTCGGGTTACCTTAGCAACTAATTGATTTTCAAGAAATCCGACGTCAGATGGAAGCGTTAACACAACGTTAACTTACAGCTACACGAAAAGAGCGACTGCGCGCAACACGCTAATCTTTTCAATGGAAACCTGGTACTAAAATGCAGCCGTAAATTACTTTTAGCTGTCGGCCGCTTCGGTAGCTTACGGCTCCATTTTTAACGACTCAATGGAAGCGAGGCCTTAGTAGGAAGTTAAATCTCGTCCAGCCGGGTCAAAATATTACCCTTCGACTGTGCCCCTCATTTTATTATTTAACCTTCCCAGTGTCATCAATGTTACAGAGATCCACTCAAGGGATCTGGAAACTGGAGCATAGCTGAAGACATATCACTAACAACTCAGTGAATCAATAACACTATTTACAGAACTGAGAAAACTGCAAACTCAATATAATCCTGATTAAACATCATACAAACATTATAGTGTTGTAGACAAATAAAATAAACAAAAGTAAGAAATAAATGAGGAAGGAGCCCGAAGAGCCACTCTGAGAAAGGGAAAAAAGGGGGGGGGGGTTGGGGAAGGATGGGGGGAAGGGGGAAAGAAGGGAGAGGAGAAGGGCTGTAGAAGGGTTAGAGAAAGAGGATGGAAGGATAGCCTGACATGCGTCAAAGGGGGGAGCAGGAATCTGTCAACTAATCCTCACATATCAATGTGAAACATCATCTTGTTTTTCAACTGGTCCCGATCAGTCCCCACTTATAAACACATTGCCCTGTTTAAGTCGGTGCACCTTACTCAATAGTTTACTAAGAAAGTTAGTCTGATTGACATTAGGAGAGTACAGGGCTACCAATGTGCACAATACATTATCCAAGCGACAGACATTTATTACATATCGCCCCGAGGGGTCAGATTCCTGGTACACGGGCTCATAAGAAATATGTCTACCTATCAGCACAGAGACTCCTCTAGCCTTTTTATGGAATGTGGAGGAGAGACGAACAGGATAATCCCTGGGTTTAAACATGGTCACCCTGGATTCCACCCAATGAGTCTCCTGCAGAAACACTACGTCTAGACGTTGGATTTTTAGGAATTTAAGGTGCAAGCTCCATTTGGTGAGGGAGTTGAGGCCCCAAACATTAAGCATGCCAATCTTCATTGTGTCTAGGATGAGGGTAAAAGAGAGAGAAGATCAGAGGGGAGGAGAGGGGAGGAGAGGAAAAGAAGAAGAGAGAGAGAGAAGGGAGAGAAAAAAAAGGAAGGGGGGCGGTACTCGTTAGTAGTAATAAAACGGTTCTTCGGGCTGGGCAGAGACTACAGAACTCTGACAAAAGGAGGATGGGGAGGATAGGTTATTTTATCCATAACCGCACCAAGATGAATATGTGTGTGTGGGGGGGGGGAGGAAGCGAAGGAGAGCCCAACAATAATACTCCTCTCTGCTACTGGTGCATAGGAACCATAATCTACACTCAACATTTAAAGCTGTGGGTAAGATGCTCTTAGACCAAACAAACAGGGGGAGGGGGGCTAAGTACTGGCGTATGACATGATACCTAACGATGGCTAACCTTAAGACTATTAAGTGTGGTGCAGTCATTAGTTGGTAGCTAACAAAAGCAGTTGTTGTTCTCCTAACAAAAGCAGTTGTTGTTCTCGAGTGTAGGCATGTAAGAGGATGAAACATTTCAAAACTTGAGTGCAAGCATATATAAAAATTTTAATATTTAACAGAATACCTGACCACATTTTACTCTAAATTATAGAAGGTGGAGCAATCGTAGATTAGCAAGCAGCAATATAGATAATCTTCACAGCTAAGCTCTAGCATAGAAAAGAATTGAACATTTAACAGAGCGCCTGACCAAGGTCTAACATGAATTATAAAATACGGTGCAATCATTGGGTAGTCAATAGCAGTAACAAATAGCCTTCACAAGTTTAAATGCGAACATATAATGTGATTGAACAATCAGTAGGATACCTTACCATGGAGAAGGAAAATAAAAAAAAAAAAAATAATAATGGGGAGTTGTTGCAAAAATTAAAAGCAGATAACCTTCATAAATTTGAGTGCCAACTTATAGAAAAATTTAAACAATTAACAGGATACCCAATCATAGTTTACTCTAAATTATAGAAGGTGGAGAAATCGGAGATTAACAAATAGCAATACAGATAGTCCTCACAACTTAAGTGTTAGCATATAAAAGAATTGAACACTTAACAGAATGCCTAACCATTACGGTGCAATCATTGGTTAGTAAATAGTAATACCAAATAGGCTTCACAACTGTCCATAGGTTACTTTACCACTCCACTGGTGCCAGTAGAGAACTTCTAGTAGTCTTAGTCGCTGTGCAGTGACCCGATAGAGTAGAAACACCAGGTCATAGCTGTCAAAGGCCTAATTTAAACAAGAAGTGACCTCCCGCAACAAAGGGAAAAAGAGTCAACGGGCAGGGTCCTTCTGTTTGGATTCCAGTCCAGAGCTCCCGCTCTCAGCGGAGGTCCCACTCTCTGTGGATTAAGTGGGCCTTCAACTTCATCAGTAGCTGGAAGAGCACCATCCTTAGTGATGATTAGTCTGGTGGGGAACCCCCACCGGTAACTGATTTGGTTCAGTCGCAATATTTTAGTGACATCATTAAATGATCTCCTTTGTTGCAGCATGTAGGAAGACAAATCTGGGTATAGTGCAACATCCTTAAATTGATCAGAAAGCTGAGGTTGCCTCAGTGTTGCCCTCAGGAGCTTATCTTAATAAGTAAAGTAATGCAGCCTAGCTATAGCATCCCTGGGTTTGTCCATAGGGAGATTTTTTGGTCTAGCTGCTCTGTGGATCCTGTCAATTCTCGCTTCTGCCTCTCCAGAAGGCCCTAGGATAGCTCTGAACAATGCCTGGGCATATTTCTCCAATTCCTGAGGACCGACAGATTCAGGGATTCCCCTAATTCTAACGTTGTTCCGACGAGATTGGTCCTCAAGATCAGCTAGCTTTGCTTCTAGAGAAGATACTTGATCAGCAAGGTTCTGGGTATAGCTAACCCAGTTCGTGTGATCAACCAGAAGGTCTTCCAGCTTACGCTCGATGATATCTGTGCGTTAATTAACTGTAGTAATATCTTTTCGTAAGTCATCAAAGGATCTTTCCAACTTATCAAATATTTTTTTCAAAAGATTGGCTTTGCCTATCTAAGAGCTGTTTCATAGAGTCTATGGTAATCACTTCACCTTGCGAACGTGAGGGTGGCGAGTATCTCACATTGGACCTCTCTTCCCAGGGGGCCGGGGATAATGATCTGTCGTCATCAGAGACTTCGGGGTTGGGGTCTCTTATGGGTTGAAAGTGGTCCCGGACTGTATGTTTTGAGGATTGATTTCCTCTCTGCTTCTTTTTAGCCTGTTGCGACATAGTGTAAAGAGCAATTTAAGTTTTGGGTGGAATTATCACTAGGGAAATATGCAGATCCAGTCCAAAAACAGACTATCCTTGATAACCACAGTTATTTCAGACTGGTAGGGAGGGGTTCTGCAGCTTCTTAGCACCTCATGCTTATTTTACTAAAAGCAGGAACAAGTTAAATAAGTCTCTTATATAGGCCAGAATCGGGTAATCTTGGTAACCAGCAGCCTTGGTAGATAATATAGATTCCTAAGGGGTTATGTAGATGGTTTTATGCCCTAGCTACCGTTATTGTGACACCGTGCTCTCCAGAATACAAATTATTACTATAGCTGGCAATATAACCACAGATATCAGCAGGGTTTTTACTTGGGTGGGGATATACCCCAGTAGCAGAGCGGGGATTTGGGTGTCAGGCTCCAAGAATCTGAAGATAAGGGCCCCACAAAGTCGCAGTGTGCACTGAATACACAGGGAGCAGATCCTGCAAGAAAGTCTCCCAGGCCCCTTAAAACATTCAGCCACAAATGTGTGGTGCCTCTAAACAAATCAGGTGCACTGTGTTACAACGTCCAAGGTGTTAAAAACAAGTTAAGTGCAAAAACTGGAGGAGAGTAATTCACTACACTCAGTTGCCTCCTCAAAAGGTGTTCCTCAAAGTGGGATGCGTACTAGAGGCCTAATAGATCAGACCAGTGAAACCCCTTATTCACCTAGATAAGCCTGTATTGGTTGATGTCATATATGGAAAGATGTGGCAAAGAAGGCTTATTAACCATCTACCCCCACTCCACTTTACATATAAATTGTTCTGAACCTCAGACCTCCAGCAAAACTTATATATGTAGCTTATATATGTCTCAGGTATGTGCGCACTGACTTTTGGTGGCGTGGCGCTGTATTAATATGCAGTCTAGCCTCTGCGAGTAATCCGAGGATCTTCCACTTTATTCTTGGCTGGTCTTAGGATATATCTCCCCGAAAGGGGACTTACCCGATCTAGGTTGTAATAAAGATCTCCGCCAGCCACGTGGCGTCAGTGCCGCAAGAGTCGCAGTCGGGACGGGACCTGGATTTTAAGTTGCAGTCACCGCCTTTATGGTGATAATCCCCTATTCCAGCTGCAGCGTTAGAAATAGCTCAAGTGACAGATGCACTCCGGTGCGGAGCCCCGACCCTCCGGAGCGAATGAGTTGCAGCACAGATGAGAAGGGAGTAGGCAGATAGTGCAGCCCCACTATTGCTCCACAGCAAACGGTCAGATCACAACTACGTTCTTCTGAAGTCCCACTCAGATGTCTTTGCTTGGAGAGGTAGACGGTACTAGATCTCTGTAGAGGATAATTAAGTGTTTTGAAGCACTGTTTACAAGGAATATATTAGCAATACAAATATTAGGCTTAGGAGCTCAAAAAAAACACATCCGTTGCAGTTGCTCTCTAGTTCCGCCCCCCGGACGTTTATTTTTGACTAGACTATCCCTTTAAGTGTGTTAAACTGCTATAAACACACATTGCTGTTATCTACACTTGCACAGTGAAAATAAAACTGACTGTTTAAATTTATCAAGGCTGTGTCTTTTATACCCTAGAGGGCCGTGCTATTTCCTTTAAACCAGACACCAGGAGTGGGTGCTGGATTACAATATATATATTGTAATATTTATTATGATACAAAATTGCATAAAGGGATTCACAGTGTTGGGAGAATAAAGACAAAAATGTCCTGGCATATAAACATGTCACATACAATAAAAACACACATTGCATATCAAAACAATAAAATATAACAAAAGTTATAATCTGGACCTGTCCTGTAAAGACAATGCTGACCTGTGTCAACAAAAACACGACAAGTAATAAAGTGACAATGTGTAATAACCTGTGGTTAAAGTATAAACAATTGACAGATTAAGCTTGTGTGGATCTTAAATTGCTGTAGCCTGACATATGCAAAAGCATGTATTAAATAGTAATATTTTTTTTTATTGTAACTGTGATGAGAAAGATAAACAACTCCATTAATACTTAATCAATATCACAATATTAATATATCACTTATATAAGGTAGAAACCAACACTACAGGTTTTACATTTATATTTTGTGACTTATTACATATATATGTGCAAAAAGAAAAATAAAGAAATACCGGTATGCTGCTACAATAGCAGGATTCGTAAACAGGCAGTCCGGAGTGATTCAGACTCCACTAACACAGAGCTTCTTGCAAGGAAAATCTCCAGCAGCAGCTGAGAGAGGAAGGTGCTGAGAGGAGGAAGCCTGGTTCTGGTACAGGGAAAGACAATGCAGGTGCAATTAGGAGTCTGCAGCAGGTGTTGGATCCTTGCAACAGGTGTCAGTCTGGTGATTGAAGCAGGGAGAGGATAAGGGAGCAAATGCTGTAGAAAAACAAATGTAATCACAAAGGGCTTCAGTAAGGAAGCAAGATTCACTTGCTAGCAACAAAATACTCAAGCAATGAAGTAAAAGGAAGGAGGGTTTATATAGACCAAGGCATTATGTTAGTTTCCTACTTAAAGGAACAGTGTGTTACATGCTAAAATGTTACATAATCCCCCTTCCAAGAAACCACTGCAAGATTCAAGAACGTGGCCTGTCTGGGTGTCTCCTATGGAAAAGAGACACTAATTGCGGGGCATTGAGATTAGTAGATGGTTCCCAGGTGTTATCCTGAGGACCATAACCACACCAACGGATGAGATACTGCAGCTGGCCACAATAACGTTGGGAATCAAGAATGCTAGCAACCTCATATTTCCCATCAGGCAACGGAGGGGGTTGGGTGACTTGATCAAGAGCTATTTGAGAGGAACAAGGCTTAACCAGGGAGACGTGGAGGAAGGTAGGGTGTATGCGATAAGAAGAGGATAGTTGGAGGGTAACAGTATTAGGGTTAAAAATCCCAATGACAGGGAATGGGCCCACAAATAGTTTGCCAAGTTTCATGGAGGGTATTCCGAGTTTTAGGTTTCTGGTAGAAAACCAGACCGAATCACCAACCTTGTAGGCAGGTGGTTGTTTGTGTCGCAGGTCATAGTATTGTTTTTGTCTATCCTGTGTCAGCCGAATATTATCCTGGAGTATAGTAAATGTTTGGGCGAGAGTATTGGTAACATCATTGACTTGAGGACTGGGAGTGTCCAAGTGGGGCAGTAGATGAAAAGAGGGATGGTAACCAAAGTTAGCAAAGAATGGTGACATCTTAGTGGAAGAGTTAACATTATTGTTGTAGGAGAACTCGGCTAAGGGTAACTGATGTAGCCATTCATTCTGTAAATGGGTGGTGTAACAGCGGAGGTATTGTATCAAGGACTGATTTGTTCTCTCAGTCTGCCCATTGGTCTGAGGGTGATATGCCGTACTGAGTTTCTGATGTATCATTAAGGCATCACATAGATGCTTCCAAAATCTTGATGTAAACTGGGAACCACGGTCAGTTGTGATGGAGGTAGGAAGATCATGCAATTTTACAATATGTGTTATGAAGAGGGCACTAGTTGTTTGTGAAGTAGGAAGGTTAAGGCAAGGAACGAAATGGGCCATCTTGGTGAGTAAATCTACTACCACCAGAATAGTATTATGGTTTGAGGATCCAGGCAATTCAAATATAAAGTCCATTGCAATATGAGACCATGGACGGTCTGCTATAGGTAAGGACATTAGTAGGCCATAGGAGTGTTCTCTTGAGTGTTTTGAGGTAGCACATGTTACACATTTAGCAATATACTGCTGGACGTCGTATATAGATGGCCACCAAAAAATCCTTTTCAACAGATCCATAGTCTTTTGGATTCTTGGATGTCCAGCAAGAGGCAAGTCGTGTACCAGATGAAGAATCTCCGGGCGGAGTTCCAAAGGTATGTAGAGTTGGTTTTCATGAAAATAAAGTCCACAATTGTCCTGATATAAGTCGGTTAGAGGTAAGAGGTGATCAGTTCTTTGGGCAGTCTTAATCTGTTGTTGTAGGGGAGAAAGAATTCCCACAAAGTTATCATTTGGAATAACTGTAGATGGATTTTTTGGATATGTTGGTCTAGGATCTTTCCTAGACAAAGCATCCGCTTTAGCATTTTTATTCCCTGGCCGGTAACTAATGAGGTAATTAAAACATGAAAAATAAAGATTCCATCTCACCTGTCTGGCGGAAAGCGTCTTATTGCTTTGGAGATACTGAAAGTTCCTGTGGTCTGTGAAAATGAGGATAGGCAGTTCAGTGCCTTCCAAGAAATGACGCCAATGGTCAAACGATACTTAAATTGCAAGTAATTCTTTTTCGCCGACTGCAGAGTTTAAAACCCTGGAGTAGTAGGCAACTGTGTCTATGATGTTTTTGGGAGGTTTTCTCTGGGAAAGGATTGCTCCCAGGGCATGTTCTGAGGCATCCACCTCAAGGATGAACTGCTCTTTTGGATTTGTAATCTGTAATATGGAAGCAGTAGTGAACTGTTTTTTAAAAAAATCAAAGGAGTACTGAGCTAAGTCTGTCCAAAGAAATTTTGCAAAGTCCTTAGTAAGATCAGTAAGATCAGTTAGGGGTTTAGCTATGGTAGAAAAGCCTCTTATGAATTTGCGATAGAAATTGGCAAATCCGAGAAATTGTTGTATCTCTTTTTTGCACATAGGTCTTGGCCAATCAAGTATTGTCTGTACCTTATTTTGCTCCATTTGGATACCTTTGTGACTAATGTTATACCCTAAGAAAGTGATGGAATTAGAGTTGAAGATACATTTTTCTAACTTTGCAAAAAGTTGGTGAGTACGTAAATGGGATACAATGGATCTTACATGCTGTATGTGGTCTTGGAGAATGTTGGAATATATAAGTATATCGTCAAGATAAACAACAACATACACATCCAGTATATCTCTGAAGATATCATTGATGAACCGCTGGAATGTAGCGGGGGCGTTACATAGCTCAAAGGGCATGACATTATACTCATATAACCCGTATCTAGTGCGAAATGCAGTCAGTCACTCATCACCTGAGCGAATCCTAATGAGGTTATAGGCTCCTCTTAAGTCCAGTTTGGTGAAATAACTGGTGCCTTGTAACCTCTCTATTAACTCAGGGATAAGTGGCAGTGGGTAACATTTTTTTTATGGTCCCTTTGTTAAGTTCCCTATAGTCAATTATGGGGCGGAGACTACCATCTTTGTTCTTAACATAAAAGAAGGCTGCACCAGCTGATGAGGAGGATGGCTTAATAAAACCCTTTTTAAGGTTATCATCAAGATAAGTCTTTAAATGATTCAATTTTGGTTGGGATAAAGGGTATAAATGACCATAGGGAATTGTGGAACTGGGCACTAAGTCAATCAGGCAGACAGAAGGCCTGTGAGGGGGAAGTGAGTTGGCCTCCTTTTTATCTAATACATCTCTAAAGTCATGATAATGCTTTGGCAAGCAGGGATCAGAGACCTGTAGTACTAACGGAACAGGGAAACAAGTTTTACTACAATAATCAGAGTTTAGGTTGATAGTTAACTCCTTCCACATTATCTGCGGCCGATATAAACGCAACCAAGGTAATCCTAGGACAACCGGAAACATAGGGGATGGAATAACATCAAACACAAGGTATTCTGTATGATTGTCATTGGTAGACATAGAAAGAGGTATGGTTTGCTGTGAAATGGGACCAGTAGAAATTAGGGTACCATCAATGACATGCACAGATAAGGGTTTTGCTTTTTGAATCAAAGGAATTGTATTATTATTAACAAAATCAACAAAGTTTCCACATGATCCAGAGTCAAGAACAGCGTCAGTGGCCAGATGATTTTGGTCCCACTGTAGAGAGATAAGAATAACACAGTAAGAAGAAGTGTTAGTTTTTGTAGTGCAACAGTCAACAGTAAGGTTAGGCTTACCATTCTTTTGTTTTGCTAGGGTTGGACAGTCTCTTACTGAGTGATATTTTGCGGCACAGTAAAGGCATAGGTTCAGAAGGCGTCTGCAGTTTTTTTCCTCGCTAGACAATGGTCCACAAATTATACCAATTTCCATAGGCTGGTCTTGAAGTTTTGGAGGTGGTAATGAATAAGATGGGTGAAGGTGCCGCTTTGAATGGAGGAGTGCCAGTGTATTTTTCCTGTTTCCTCTCCCTGACACAACGGTCAATTGTAGTGGAGAGCATAAATAAGCCTTCAAGAGTGTCTGGGAGGTTTGTTCTGGCTAATTCATCTTTTAGGGTTTCGGATAACCCAAGGCGAAACTGTGTACGCAGAATCCAGAATCCACTGTTTGAAATCGGCGATAAAATCCTCCACTGGACACTTTCCCTGTTTCAGGGATCTAAGGGCATTATCTGCGGTGGGTTCATATAGAGAGGACATAGCAGCAAAAAAATTATTCAATGAATCTAGAAGTGGATCTTGAGATTCAAAGTAGGTGTTAGCCCATGCCCTAGGTTTGCCTCTCAAATATGAAATGACGGTTAGAACTTTTAGGCGTTCAGTGGGGTAGGTTTTTGGGCGTAAGGCGAAAAGTAAATGGCATGCATTTTTGAAATCCCTATATTGGGATCTATTGCCAGAAAATTTCTCAGGAGGAGATGCCTGTGGTTTACAGCAGGGGTAGGTTTTGAGGATATAAAATCTGTTTTATAAGTTTTGAGATTCTGATTCTCCAATTGCAGCTCTCTGACAGCTGCCTTTAAAGTATCCACTCTCTGTGAAAGGGTGGCAACATGATTTCCAAGCTTAGCTGGATCCATTTTAGGCTTGAGTATTATGTAATAACCTGTGGTTAAAGTATAAACAATTGACAGATTAGGCTTGTGTGGATCTCAAATTGCTGTAGCCTGACATATGCAAAAACATGTATTAAATAGTATTGTAACTGTGATGAGAAAGATGAACAACTCCATGAATACTTAATAACACAGTATTAATATATCACTTATATAAGGTAGAAACCAACACTACAGGTTTTACATTTATGTTTTGTGACTTAGTACATATATATGTGCAAAAAGAAAAATAAAGAAATATCGGTATGCTGCTACAATAGCAGGATTCGTGAACCGGGCAGCCCGGAGTGATTCAGATTCCACTAACACAGAGCTCCTTGCAAGGAAAATCTCCAGCAGCAGCTGAGAGAGGAAGGTGCTGAGAGGAGGAAGCCTGGTTCTGGTACAGGGAAAGACAATGCAGGTGCAATTAGGAGTCTGCAGCAGGTGTTGGATCCTTGCAACAGGTGTAAGTCTGGTGCTTGAAGCAGGGAGAGGATCAGGGAGCAAATGCTCTAGAAAAACAAATGAGTTACAAAAGAACAAAGTCTGTAATCACAAAGGGCTTCAGTAAGGAAGCAAGATTCACTTGCTAGCAACAAAATACTCAAGCAATGAAGTAAATGGAAGGAGGGTTTATATAGCCCAAGGCATTATGGTAGTTTCCTACTTAAAGGAACAGTGTGTTACATGCTGAAATGTTACACAATGGCAGGATTATAAGCTATGAACAGACCAACTACACTCATTCGGCACTCAGAACCCCCAAGAAACAACATGTAGGTATATCCTGGGCTGATAGTGGAATTGGGATCTAAGCTGTCTGAGTATAGCCACCTGTATAGAACAGTTAGTAACACAAATATATGAATCTTCAATAATATTTGTCATAAACGTGGCCACACTAGGAGAAAGATACAGGGCGCCTTTAGGTAGTGAAGGAAAAGTCTGCATCAAATCCGAATTTACCCAGATGATTTAAGCACAAATCATGATGGTACAAAGAAAACAGTGTCAAAGTTTATATCTCATCATCCAAGGCAAAAGCTCTGGGGAAGCAATACTGGTTTTGGGAGGATTTAGAAGTGTGCAGCTGCAACAAGCTTAAGCAAGCAAAGTAAGTCACATTGATTATAGGCATGCACACAGCATATCCATAGAGCGGAGAGTTAGAAGTGGAAGGAACAGAGAGCACAGTGCAAAAGTAGCGTGCAGTGGTCACAGTGGTAATGTACCCATCAGTCAACTCAGGCACAAATTAAGGCTGATTGCACAGCCAAGTTCTAGAACTCACGGTATTCTCATAAACTCTCTGGTTGAATGTGATCCAGCACAGCTGCTACACCAAAGATAGCAGACTAATCCTCCAAAAAATTGCCATCCAGCACAAAACACTGATTCTCCAGCATCTGCCACAGCGTTCTCTATCAGCGTGTCAGCGTGTCAGTCACATGGTCCAGTCAGCCAATGCCAACGTGTTGGTAAAACAAAAAGGGTTCTGAAAGATAGAATTATTGAGCATTGTGATGACATAAAATATAAAGCCCAAACAAGTTGTGTAGCAAGACATTTTTAATGTTTCCATGACAGTAATCCTGACAGTATGAGATTTGTGGGCATAGATAGAGGTATTATGAATGGTAGAGGAGGGAATAATGATAGAGTCCTTCTGCAAAAAGAATGTAAATGGTTAAATAACCTTTCTCCTATCAGTCCAAATGGTATGAATGAAAAATTAGATATGGCATGTTTTTTTTTTATAAATTTAAATTCTGCATCTGACATACACTATGCTTGTGTAACATTTGTAACCTGTATACCTGTATATACTTTTAAACTTTCTGTTTTTGTATTATATTTAAAAGGTTTAAGTGGAGTGAATTGGCCATTTTAACTAATCTAAAATTTCACCTTCCAAGCGGGCAGTGTTAGCAGCGCAATATAAACTGCTGCGGAAACAAGCCATGAGGAAGCCCCATCTCTCTGATGACGAGGGGGGGAAACATGTGACTGACACGCTGACATACAACGCTGTGGCAACAGAATCTGCATTTTGTGGCAATTTTTTGGAGGATTACTCTGTTATCTTTGGTGTAGCAGCTATGCTAGATCACATTCAACCAGAGAGTTTATGAGAATACCGTGAGTTCTAGTACTTGGCTGTGCAATCAGTCTTAATTTGTGCTTGAGTCGACTGATGGGTACGTGACCACTGTGACCACTACACGCTGCTTTTGCATTGTACACTCTGCTCCTTCCACTTCTAACTCTCCACTCTATGGATATGCTCTGTGCATGCCTATAATCAATGTGACTTACTTTGCTTTGTTTAAGCTTGTTAAAGCTGCACACTACTAAACCCTCCCAAAACCATTATCGCTTCCCCAAAGCCGTTGCCTTGGATGATGGGATATAAACTTTGGCACTGTTTTTTTTTTGTACCATTATGATTTGTGCCTAAATCATCTCGGTAAATTTAGATTTGATACAGACTTTTCCTTCACTACCTAAATCTTTCTCCTAGCGTGGCCACACCTGTGAAAAATACTATTGAAGATTCATATTTTTGTGTTACTAACTGTTCTATATGGGTGGCTATACTCAGACAACTTAGATCCCAATTCTACTATCAGCCCATGTTGTTTCTTAGGGGTTCTGAGTGCTAAATGGGTGTAGTTGGTCTGTTCATAGCTTATAACCCTGCCATTGTCACTTTATTACATGCTGTCTCTTTGTTGAAACAGGTCAGCATTGTCTTTATTTAGACTAAACTACCAATAGCCCTTAAAATGGGCCTTTTGTAGGGCATTGCCCTGAAGCAATCAGCTGTTTTACCTGTGTATGAAGTCCCCCCTTAAAGTAAAACCTCCTACCCAACCAACCCCCCAAAATAAAAAACCTAAGTCTAAAAAAAACCTAAGCTACCCATTGCCCCTAAAGGGGCATTTGTATGGGCATTGCCCTTAAAAGGGCATTCAGCTCTTTTGTGCCTAAAGCCCCAATCTAAAAATAAAAACACCCCAAAAAACAAAGCAAACTAACACTAACCCCAAAAAAATCTACTCACAGTTCCTGAAGTCCAGACATCCATCTTCATCCAGGTGGCAAGAAATCTTCATCCATCATGGGGTCATCTTCTATCTTCATCCGGGTGACACGGGGCTGTGGAGGTGCGGAGCATCGCCGCCGGCGGCGTGGACATCCACCAGGGAAGATCCTCTTCATATGATCACCACAGTACACTGAAGATTGAATGCAAGGTACCCGTTTAAAAATGGGGTACCTTGCATTCCTATTGGCTAAAATTTTCAAATCAGCCAATAGGATGAGAGCTACTGAAATCCTATTGGCTGATTTGAACAGCCAAAAGGATTTCAGTTTAGTAACAGTTTAATAGTTGCAATGTGGGGAGCCGGCGGTTTAGAGGTTAATATTTTTATTATAGTATTAGCAATGTGGGGGGCCGGCGGGTTAGGGGTTACTAGATTTATTTAGTGTTGGCGATGTGGGCGGGCAGTGGTTTAGGGGTTGATACTTTATTTTAGTGTTGGCTATGTGGGTGGGCGGTGGTTTAGGGGTTAATAGGTTTATTTTAGTATTTGCGATGCGGGAGGGTGGCAGTTTAGGGGTTAATAGGTAGTTTATGGGTGTTAGTGTACTTTGTAACATTTTATTTATGAGTGAAACATTTTTGTTTCACAAAATCCATTACTACTGGTCTCAGATCACGGTATGAATCAGGGAAGTATAGGCTATAACACAAGCATTTTAGCCGGACCGCACAACCTGTAATACAATGCTATGAAAATCCTGCACTCAAACATCATTTTTTGAGTGTGGAATGGATCGTTGCATTTTAGGCTAAAGCGCTTGTGTTATAGCCATACCACAACGACTTTTAATACGGGAGACCTGCCATTCCACGCACAATGGCCAATTTTTTAGCGGTATAGCCGTACCGCACCATACCACAAAGCTTGTAATCTTATGTTAGGTGTTGAAATGCTAATTCTGTTGAATGAGCATAACCAGCTATCTCAAATACAAAATCTCTCGCACCATCCTACCCCCACTAGTATATTAATTAGTGCTAATGCTCACATGACTTTTCTACAGAAACAAAAAAAAATGTGTTACTCATATTTTCAGTATAGGTACGGATGCAATAGGCAAAAGTAGCGGTTTCAAATAACAAGTAAATACACTCCAGCAGGTAAAATGGACTGCTGGTAGTATATTAAAGGGGAGAACATATTAGCGTACAATACCCCTTTAAGAAACATTGCTCAATTAAAAAAGATTAGAAAAAAAATAATTAGTAAGGAGGAAGAAAAAGGCATCAGATTAGAGATGGTTAAGTGGGATTTAAATAAGAAAGATGGATAAGGAGCACGGTAGAGCGAAAAATAATTAATGGAGCAAGGAAGACAGTGCATGCCTCACTACTGTCATCCATCACCTTTAATATTTACAGCTTTTTGATTGCATTTGTTAGCCACCTAAATTATAATTCCAGAGCTGTCAGCGTTCACATAAGCGTTGCTAGCTGAAGTTACCAAAAGTCATAATCTTGCACTAAAATGAGGCTCTGCTGCGCCTGATAATGATTCTACTAGAGTCAGGCAGTTCTAGCAGCTGCATTACTACTGGCTTTTTATTTTCTGGTCAAACTTTCCAAAAGTATTGTATGGTGTATTTTCCATCTAAAATAAGTATTCAAACATTTTTTCCATAAAATAAAAAATATTTTGGAAAAAGAATATTAGACATTATTTTTGTTACTTTTTATTTTAATAAGTACTTGGCATTTTTTCTTAAATTGAATTACTAATAATATGTAATATGCAGTACTGTAATCTATTTTAGTACTTAACTTTCAGTATATGCAGGTTATTTTGGATAGGTTATGAAACAACAAAATGAACTGAAAATGATTTCTGCATAGATTTAATATTTCTGAGTAAGATTGGCTTAAGCAGTTAAGAAACTGGATAGACTCTTAAGTGTCCTACAGATTGTCATTTTTGTATTAATAGATTATAATCAAAGCAGCAGAAGAAATTAAGAACTATATACCAATAAAACAAATATATATCGATCCACTGCACTTCTATGACAGTACTCAAGTAGTTATGTACCTCTGTGATTTCCCAGATGAGCTTTCTGTTTTTCTCTCTTTCACATGAAAGTTGGTTTCCGGGGAGTATTTTATTTTGTCAAAAGCAGATTCCCAGATTGCAGATCCTTTTAAATAGCACTTGATGGATTTTGATACATTCACTTGTCTCCAGAGAGTGATTTAATTGTGCATTTATTCTTTTTATCCAGTAATTTGTATAATCTATATTGACACTAATTGTGTAATACTGAATGATTACATTGATTGTCCTTATTAATTGAATTGTGTATTGGCGCAAACTGTGGATTTTTGCTTAAAATTAGTCCTCAGTATATTAATGGATCTATTTTAAGCCCTTGTCTTCATTAATACAACATTTTTAATGAATAGTGAATTCCTTTAGACAATAGACCCATTGCATCTATTTAGATTCCAAAACAGTTTTCCAAAGCCATTTAAAATTATTTATTGCCCTGAGGTCATTAAGATTTTCTGCAACTTTGGGTCCCTCAGGATCACTGCACTGTAAAATTTGTGTTCCCAATCAATTATTACACCTACTGCAGAATATTACATGTATGGAAAATTGTTCTTTCATGTTGATTGTTGTATTTAAAATATCTTGTTTTGCTAATTAAAAACTTTTATTATCAAGGACATATCCTTTTAAATGGGTTGAGCAAGCCGGATGAACAGACCCAATTTTGTTATCTCTCTACTTCAGTAATTATATTTCCAGTATAGGTAGTAGTTTTAACAAGCAAAAAGTTACAAAAATCCTCCTAATCCTCCTTTGCTAAACAGGATAATCCATCAATATTGCAGATAGGTGACGATTAATATAGAGGCACTGAGGAACTAGAATTAGTGGTGTTTTCCATAGGAAGGGGATAAAAGAGAGGGGGGTTAAAGACTGGGTAATTATGTAGGACATTAAATATTGTAGGGGTTTCTGGAACTTTGGGCCCCTTGTCTAGTTTAAAATGTATTAGTTAATGAGAAAGGAAGTATTTGATTTATCTGTATTGAGATATGAATACTGTGATAACTGTCCTACAAATTCTGTGGAGAAAACATTGTTCTCTGCCCTTAAACGGCCATAATACCCAAATGTTTAAACACTTGAAAGTGATGCAGCATAGCTGTAAAAAGCTGATTAGAAAATATCACCTGAACATCTCTATGTAAAAAAGAAAGATATTTTACCTCAAAAGTTCCTCAGTAGCCACCTCCCATTGTAAAGGATTTCTAAGCAGCATTTTAGTGTGTTTGTCCTGGGACATCTGAAGGGACTAGCATCGTGCACTCTCATATTATTTCACCAATCAGGTAAAGGAAGCTTACTATGAAATCTCATGAGAGTTAAGTCAAATCTCATGAGATCACAGTAAGAGTTCATGACCTCAGCACTGCTGATGCTGATGTTCATTTCTTCATTTTTTTAAATTTGTTTACCTGCAGCTGGGAGCAGCTGAGTATAAAGGCTGTGACACACTGCAAGCGGAGCGGTGCGCAGCGTGTAGATGCAGCTGTGCGCGCTCAGTGTGTCCTGCCTTTTCATCTCTGAGCACTCTGCTGCGTCAGGTCGCGTAGCTGAGCGCTCAGAGATGAAATATTTGATCTTCAGAAGCGATGCGACACGGAGCGAAGCAGCTGCTTCGCCTCGCGTCGCTCCGCTTGCAGTGTGTCACAGCCTTAACTTTTTACACAGAACTTACTCTGCTGAGCTGAGGAAATTGTGAGGTAAAATATCTTCCTTTTTTACATAGAGATGCTCAGGTGACATTTTCCTGTCAGCTTTTTACAGTTATACTGCATCAGTTTCAAGTGATTTAGCATATGAGTATTATGTCCCTTTAAGTAATGAATTGTATAACTATTATTTCACAGCCACTGACTCTAAAGAATTGTGTCTGTCACAGAGAACAGTGAATGATGAGGCCAACCGTGGTTAATGACTATACTGTTGTGGTCTATCTATATTTTATATCATGTTATGAACAACATGTGATCTTGGCCAATGGTCTTAGTTATGTACTGCAGGGCTTATTTATTAAGAGCTATGTGAAGCATATTAAAACCAGCTAGTAGATCATTAAAGTAGCTGGCAAAGTTAAACACAAAAGCAGGGATTTAGCTACACAAAATACAGCATTAAATTTACATTACAATAGGTACTAGAACAATAGAAACACTATGCTGACATTACTGATATTACCAGGGTACTTGCATTGCTTTTTTTTTTTTACTATAAATATATCATTATAAATATACCACATGAATCTATCTCTACCATTTAAAGTCAATAAACCTCTTGTATTTACTAAAAACTACACAGTGTAATATGCTGTATTCTCATTTTTAATTTGATTTATTCATTATTTTATTCACAGCTATAGTTCATATTTATGTTTTTCTGTTTTTTTAATTAATATTCTTTTATTGAGGTTGGGAAAAAACAATTACAGGCATAATTTTCTTCAACAAATTAAAAAGAATAATCATAGTATCATAAAATAACAATAACATAATCCAGGGTAACAATATAAGTAGATGGTCAGCAATCAGCAAATAAACTATACAGTGATATAAACCTATTTTTGCTTTATTAGGGTTAAACTACAAGTGGTGCACTAACTGTTGCATGCGAGCGAAAAGGGAATTATTTGCGCACTTTGGAAGTAGCACGTATATTACGAGTTGAAAGTAAATGCGTTCTCCTTAGCGCAATTAAATTTAACGCTTGTAGGAATAGTGCAACTTCATAGTTCCGGTTAACTGTTATGCTTGATTAAACGTGGGGAAAAAAACATCAAAAATACATTTTAAAGTACTGTTACATTTATATCTATAAATATTTTTTTTTAATATTGTATTAAAAAGTTATAATGGCTAAAAGATATGAGGTCTCATGTGTTAGAAAAAAAGGCCTGCAAAAGGCTTTAACATAGAAATACATACATATGTCTAAATATGGCTATGTGTGTATAAATTTATATATATATATATATATATATATATATATAATAGAAAGAGCAAATCAATAGTTTTAAAGTAGCGCACTGATACAATATATCCCTTTAAGTGAGAGATGTTCCCAAGTAATAGTGGATCACAGTTCATGCAGTTCACTTTGAATATGGTCCCACTTTAAATGAATGTAGAAGTAAGTCTTTGTGCTTACCAGATAAAACCTCAATCCTATGAGGTAAGTTTTCAGCTCTGCAGGGGTAAAGATTAATCCACCTTTGTCCTCCACTGCAAGTGTTTTGCCTCTTCCTAGGGCTCCTTGTCCCAGTCTGGGTACAATGAATAATACAGTGAAGGTCTGTGTTTGATATTTGCTCCAATGGTATCTTTGGACTCTTTCTCAATCCTTCATGTAGTGGTGAGAATACTGGTCACCTCAGGAGTATGGAGTAGTAGGGTCAATGTCCCCAGGGTAGAAACATATGTTGCAAACAATCAGTGATTATTTTATTGAATACAAAAAGGCCCCCAAGGTGTTCACAAACTTCCACCATATTAAAAATGCTAATCCTGAGCATCCTCAGTCCATTTAATAACCCAGGCGCCAATCTGCATGATAATGAATGTATACTAATATCACATGAAAAATTATGCTAACATGAGTTCAAGAAATCTATGAAAGTCAATCATGCATGAATATCAGATGTTCAGTAGGCATACAAATGATTATATACTCTCTATATTCAGTGTCCTGTTTCTTAAACAGCCAGTGTGCCGGCCATGAAAGTCCATACTTGTATGTAAATATCCCATCCGAATGATAGAGCAAAAGTATAAAGTAGATAAAAACAGAGAAGCGCTCAACCTGGGAACAAACAAAAACATAATAGCTTGTTCTACGGCTAGTTCCCACCCAAGAAGCAGCCTCTTTTTGCTCAACATGTTCCTTTCACAGAGAAGAACTTTCCTATATATCAGTCTGATCCTGACTAAACAGTGCAGTCCAGTCCCAAAACACCAGGCGATTCTTCTCTGAACGAGAGAAACGGCAAAGCTCCAGATGTACGTTTTGGCTTATAGTGGGCATCGTCAGTAAGGTGCACTGTTTAGTCAGGATCAGACTGATATACTACAGGAAAGTTATCCTCTGTGAAAGGCATATGTTGAGGAAAAAGAGGCTGCTTTTTGGGTGGTAACTAGCCATAGAACAAGCTATTATGCAATTGTTCGTTCCCAGGTTGAGCACTTCTCTGTTTTTATTAATGCAAATTATTACCCTGAGAGAGGTCTCCCTAAGGGTGATGCATGAAGCTAGACATGGACCCATTGCTCAGTGTGCCTAGAGGGATATGGCTGCACCTTACTAACGAGGCCCAGAGAAGGCCAAAACAATCATCTGAGGTAATCTCTCGGGCTTTTGGCTGGGGTCAAGTGCAGTTTTCTGTACTTGGTCTTGGCTGGAAGATTTGCTGCCTGGAGACCTGCCTCTTCGACCTGGGGTCCTTTCCCTTTGGGGTTTGGTCTCCAGCTGCTATTTGGGGGGGGGGGGGGAAGAATCCTGGTAACAGTACATATGTACAATCCTTGGGTCACTGATGGGGAAATCCTTCTGTTTCTTTGTCGCTACTTTGATGATGTTCAAGGAGGTAGCAAGCTGAAGAATCAGTTTGGGGCTTTCAATGGAAAGAGCAGGTTCTGAGTGTGGTTTGTGCCAGATGAATTAGGTATTGGTGGAAAGAAACACCCTCCACAGAATTTTGCCATTGGTGGAAATAGAGGTTTCCTATACTATGATGACATGCCTCTTTTTTGCAGTAGTTGCAACCTGTTTGGTCACATTGCTGAGAATTGTCCAGGTTCCCGATGCCGAAATTGCGGTGCAGAGGATCATCTTGTTGCCCACTGTAGTAAGCGCTGGACCTGTGACCTGTGTGGTTATTCATGTCATCTGTGTAGGAAGTGTCCTTTGATGATGTTGCAGGGGCTTGATGGAGTGAAGCCTTCCTATGCTAATGTTGCAAAAAAAAAGTCTTCTGTTGTGGTTGAGCCATCTGTGAATGAGGAGGAGGTCTCTGATGAGGCATTGCAGTCTATATTATCTCTTTTGGGTAAGAAGTCTGCAGTTGGGGTCCCTGTCAGAGAGGTGTCTGATGCTCCTATGGTGGTTCCAGTGGCTAAGAAGGTGGAGGAAGCCCAATCTAATCTTCATGAGAAAGATCTTGCTACAGCTCTGTTGCCCTCCTCTATGGAGGATACCATTGCTATTCCTGGGACGGAGGATTTTTACTTGACTGAGTTATCTGGTGACCCTGATGCTGTTCTTGGTGAAGGGGAGAAAATTGACTGGTCTGCTGCTGTGTCCTCTAGTTTTGAGGAGGATATGGACACTGCAAAAAAAGAAATCTGCCTCTAATCAGAAAAAAGGTGGAGATTATGATGGATGGAGTCCTGATTGGGATCTTATAGTAGTTAAGATTGCAGATCCAGATATCGCAAGTGATGCTGACTCTTATTTCAGAGTTTCCTAATGTCTCTACTAAAGACGTTCCCTCTGACTCAAGCCAGTGTACTAGTGACTTTAATTATGCCTCTTCTGTTGGTTATCTAGATAAAGGAGATGTGAAACAACTTGCTGAAGTTACTGGTTATGGGGCTGGTAAGGGGGAGCCTAGGAGGTCAGAACGTCAAAGAGGCAGATTGAAAGGATCTCCTTCAAGTCCTAAGAAAAAGAAAGGAAAAAAGAAGTTCTGATGTTAATTCTTTTTTGTTTTTCTTTATTTTATTTTTGTGATGTTTTTGACCATTTCTTCCCTTGTCAGGGGTGTATGAAAACTATAGCAAGAGAGCTGCAATTTTTAAGTTATTATTATTTTTTTAGTTATTATTTAATTTTATATTTATTATCGGTATGTTCTGCTAATATTTTTTGTTTGCAGGAATGTGGTCTTTCTGAACATCCTAAATGTGCTGACTGGGAATATGGTCCTAAAGTATGGTTTTGTTTTTCTGATAGAAATGGGGGCGGGCGTTTTGTTTAAGCGGTTTTGTTTTTCTATCCTTAATGTTGCTCATATTGTCCCAGGTCGGGTTCTTTTGGTTAGTTTTAGTTATGTGGGACTGTTTTTCATTTGTTAAATGTATATGCTTTCCCAAATAGGGTAGAACGCTTGCTTAATTTTGAAACCTTAAAGTTTTTGCTGTCAGGTCTGGATCCTACTTTTTTTGGTTGGGGATTTTAATTCTCTTATTAAAGGGACACTGTACCCAAAACATTTCTTTCGTGATTCAGATTGAGCATGAAATTTTAAGCAACTTTCTAATTTTCTCCTATTATCAAATGTTCTTCATTCTCTTGGTATCTTTATTTGAAATGCAAGAATGTAAGTTTAGATGCCGGACCATTTTTGTGAACAACCTGGGTTGTCCTTGCTGATTGGTGGATAAATTCATCCACCAATAAAAAAGTGCTGTCCAGAGTACTGAAACCCAAAAAAAAGCTTAGAGGCCTTCTTTTTCAAATAATGATAGCAAGAGAACGAAGAAAAATTGATAATAGGAGTAAATTAGAAAGTTGCTTAAAATTGCATGCTCTTGATGTTCTGCTGGGGTTCCGGTGTGTGGTCAGGTGCTGCACCTGTGCTGATCTTACCTTTCCCACAAGCTGCTGGCGAGATTTGCGCCTAAACCCTTTGACACTGGGCGGCTTGAAGCAAAAAACTACTGCTGCTGGAATCCCAATAGTGCCACAACAATGCACTAATGTTGCCTATAACAGGGACAGATTATGGCTATTCACTGCTACACCAGTTTTTCATCTCACATTAACCTAACTGAGTACATAAGGTATCCTGCCTTAAACGCTAATTGATGATTATTAGGAGCCTGCCTAAGCTTAATACTTTTTGCCTCTGTCTTTGATACCGGGAACCTGCCTAAAAACGTACATTCCCCCAGCGTTAAAGTAACCTTGCTGACTGTGCTAAGACAGGAGAAGCTTACTAACCTTGGTCCGGTATACTCTAATAACTCAGGCTGACTCCCGGTTACCTTCGCTATTAGCATCCTGGTTTGCTACAGAAGTGAGCAGCTGAATATATTTGAACCATCTGGGGTGTTACCGGTGCCTATACCTTCCCACCTCTGCACAAGGGAACATACCTGAAAGAGCTTGGGTAACTCGGTCCTATTTTCTCTCCCTCCCCCTCCCACTGGTGCTGCGCGAGGGGTGAGGTTTGCACTGGCGCCCTGGTGCGCCTGTTTGGTCCCTTAGCTAGGTGAGCGATGCTGGCTGACGTGCCGAAGTGCCTGAATACAATCGGCTTCAGCTAAGGAGCTTTTCAGCTTTGTTTCACTCGCTCCCCCCTCCCACTGGTGTTGCGTGAGGGGAGAGAGCTGACACAGCACCTTGGTGTTCCTCTCCGGATCCTCGGTTGTCTGCCTCCATGGTCTGCTGCAGGTTCCACGGATGGGCCTGTCTTTAAGGATAAACTGAAGTCAGCTCCTCTCCTTTACTCCCCTGAATGGACGCTTTCCCTCCCACCGGTGCTGCATGAGGGAGAGCTGCCTTGGTCTGTGCTGGCTACGGATGTTAAAGGTTCATAGCAGGTAACCCCTAACTGCTTCTTTTCTATAAAACAACAGGACAGAGTGACTGTTTTCATTTGTTTTTCAATAAGTGATTTCTGGACTTTTTCTTTGTTTTTTTCTTTTTTTTCCCATTGCCTGGGCTCATAAAATTAATTTAAAGGACATTCCTAGCTGTGGAATACTTGATCTAACCTATCTATACAAAGTATAACTGCTTAATAGGCTGTATTAGTTTCAAATATCAGAGACTTTAGTTACAGAAAGTGGTGTTCTTTTCACTTTTTTTTTCATATTATACATGTATTAAGATTTTTTTAAATTTCAACTGTTATACCCTGAATTATTGTTCTATATATTCTATATATTTTTCTGAGTCATTAGCTTTTTTGCCTTCAGCATACTGGCTTTATTATACCTTCTGGAGAGTAAGCAGAAAAAAAGCTAAAAGGCACTTATGAACTAATCAACATACTCAATTTCCAATCCTGTTTACATAAACCTTTACAGGCTCATCTCATACTGTTGCACCTTGATACTAATCACCTCCCTTCCACACTATGCTGGTTAACTCCACTAACAAAATCCAATTCAAGTATAAAGTGTGCTAGGAGGTTATGTTCTAATCAGGTTCACTTTTGTATGTTTGGTGAAACACAAAATTGAATGCCTAATTATATAGGATTGGATACATTACTGGAACATACAGCATAATGTGTTCAGAGTTTATGTCTTTATAATAAATATAGTAAAATCACTGTCTTTTAAGAGCAAAGTATCTGGAAAGGAGAACTGTGAAAATCAACATTTCTAGTTTAGAAGTTAGATGAGTAAGCTAATATATAAATTCTTGATAAACAATACTATCTCTAAATATATTAGGGCTAAATAGAAATAATAAGCTGATAATTGTTAAGTAAAATAATTAAGAGGCTGTTTGAATAAGTGCTGAAACCAGATTTCAAACTGGTCCTCTATTTTTACTTCGTGCTGCCTGATATTAGATATCTCTGTCTTAGAAGCGGGGGAAAATGGGTTTTCTTGAAAGGGCCTCTTTTCCTCCCTGGTCTTAACTAAGCTAAAGCCTTGAATGACACAAATAAGTTTAAGCTAACTATATTCTGTTAGGGAAATTATAGCTCTGTGCCTTCTCTGTGTCCATAAACACTAGAAAGTTAATAAAGTTAAAAAATCTATAGAACTGCTGCAAATTAAATTGCTACAGAAGTATTAATAATTACATTCTTGGGGCCCCTTAAATAGTATATCCCCTGAATATCTACAGGTATTTGCAGTAATATTGTAGAGTGCTCAAATTCTTATTTCCTCAAGGAAAAACACATACACTGTATAGACAAATTAACTTAGTTTTTTCTTTTTTTTAAAAAAAAAAAACAGCAAATCCTATTTAGTCTATTAAGTATCTAACTTATCTTTAAACAAGCCTCCATTCACATTAAGTAGTATTAACCTACTTAGTAAAATATAGCTACCCAGCTTTTTTTTTCTATTCATCTAAAATAGAATTAAGGGAAGGAAATCTCTTTTTCTATTTCCCCTTCTCTCTGCGCTTACTCCCATAGTTATTAAGGAGAATATATATAAAACCTTCACAAATAAAATTCTTTTTTTTTTTCTCTCCTTTTTCCTAATATTACACAACTTTACGGCATGGAATTCACCAATATATTGTTGATTTAATTTTAGGTTTTTTTTTTTTTTTTTTTTTTTTTTTCTTCTTCCTTCTATTCACCCCCCTCCCCTGCACAGACCTCTATTGGGTAAATAATACCCTTTACTAATAAACTCATATACTTTGCACGCTTTCACTCACGCCTTCCCACTCTCTGGTGAATATTCCAGAAGATTTTCTAAATCACATAATTGTATATGGATAAATACTTACACGGGCATTCTAAAACTTCAAAAGAGAGACAAAGAGAGAAAAAGAACAAAAATGTTCTGGAAACATCAACTGATGCACATTCACCCATCCCTTCTCTTCCAGGTAGCTCTGATCCGTTAGATATTCACACACTAGTTTCAAGCATCTCAGAGGCTTTAACACCCAAATTTGACCTCTTAAAACTGGAAATTAAACAAGACATTGCTGCCCTATCTAATGAAGTTAAACAGTTCGCCTCTAGAATATCTGAGGCGGAACAAAGAATCTCTGATCTTGAGGATTTGACCGTAAACTATAAAGTCAACCTTGAGTCCACAAATAATATCATATTGAAAATGCAAAATAAAATTGAAGATCTCGAGGACAGATCAAGGAGGAATAACCTCAGGATAATAGGGGTCCCCGAAGAGAGGCAATTTGAAGATATAGACAAATTAATATCTGTCACACTCCCTCGTCTAATGCAGATACCAGAAACCTACCCACCCATCATTATTGAAAGGGCTCACAGGGTTGGCATAATGGATACATATAGAACCAATACAAGGCCAAGACCAATTATTGCTAAACTGTTAAATTTTCAACACAAAGTTACTTTACTCCAGGCTTTTCGTAAACACCAACCCATTTTTTTAGGGGAAGCAAAGATCTTCTTGTTTCACGATTATTCAGCAGGCACCGCCACAAAAAGATGAGAGTTAGCCCCACACTGCACAAATTTTATCAAAAAAGGGGTCCAAGCAACCTTGCTTTACCCAGCTAGGTTGAAACTCACAATAGATGGACATGTACATTTTTTTGAAACAGCCCGCGAGGCAGCAAAATTTTATTCTGAATCCTTCCCCACAGAATAAAAAAACTGTGGGCAGTAAAAATTTATTTAGATTAAGCATGTAGCTAGATTGAATTAAAATGAAAAAACTGATTATAGTTAGTGAAAAAATAAGAGGTGAAGATAAGACCTTGTTATATGGTTGCTATTTATGGTTACATGAGGTTGCAAAATGGGAAATTGGCAACCCTTTTTTGTTCTTTCCCTTTCTTTCTTTTCTTTTTTTTCTTCTTTTTTTTTTTTTTTTTTCTTCCTCATTTTACGTTTTCTCTGTTCTTTAGAAAATGGCTGTGGAGGATAACCTTAAAATCACCTCATGGAACATAGGTGGTCTAACCTCCCCCATAAAACGAAAGACAATACTCTCTCAACTAAAAAAAATTAAAACGCACGTAGCCTTTTTACAAGAGACACATTTGAAACCAGAGGAGGTACTAAAACTTAAAGCTTCTTGGGTTAAAGAAGTCCTATTTTCCTACATTACTACAAAAAGGAAAAGTGGAGTTGCGATCCTCTTGGGGAAGAAACTCTCTTATGAAGTCATTCAGATAGATACAGGCCATGAGGGGAGATATTAAATGGTCAAAATTAAAGTATTAAAAACAATATATACACTTTGTAACGTTTATGCTCCCAATGTTTTGAGTCTTCCCTTTTGGGAAACTTTACAAAACAAGCTTCTTTTATTTTCAGAAGGTTATTTAATACTTGGAGGTGATTTTAATATGGCCCCTCAGTACCCGGTTGATAGACTCAGGCAGAGCCCTGTCCCATATAAAACTAAGAGAGATAATCTAGAATCAAAGTTATTTACAAAATTGCTCCAGAACCTGAAACTTTGCGATATCTGGAGGGTCCAAAACCCTGATCTCAGGGAATTTACATGTTATTCTAGGGCACATAAAACCCTTTCAAGAATAGACCTGATTCTGCTAGATGAAAGAGTATGTAAAACGAAAATTACGGCCGGGATTTTACCCATCACTATCTCAGATCATGCCCCGATTACCCTTGACTTTCAATTAAATCCTTTAAGGAATAGGAATATTGGATTTTCCTTCCCACGGTTCTTAGCAACCGATTTAAAATTAAAAAATTGGCTTACTTCCAGGTTCCGAGAATTCGCATCCTTTAATCAAGAACATATATCTCAACCGGCACTATTCTGGGAAACTGCTAAGGCAGTGCTCTGCGGGGAAATCCTAGCGTATAGTATATCTAGGTCTAAAAAACTTAAAAGAAGGGAATCTGAAACATTGAAGGCAGTTTAAAATGCATATAACCACTACATCCTACAAAAAAACTCTTAAAACTGGTCTAGGTACAGAAAAGCACTAGCAGACAGGGACTCCCTTTTACTTTATAAAAGCACCCAGAGAGATCTTAGGCTACAGGCAAAACTTTACCGATATGGTAATAGAACTGGGAAGCTATTGGCAAATTTGGTTAAGGCTGATAGAGGCTCCTCTATAATAAAATCAATCACCTCAGGCAGTAAACACCTTACCTCCCTGGAAGAAATATGTAAAGCATTTGCAGAATATTACAAGATGCTATACACTCACAAGCTCTCTAACATCATACAGAGGGAAAATTTCTGGAGTAAGTTAGTCTTTCTGTCTTTACCTCCTGATTCATTAGAAACATTACAATCTCCTATTACGGAGACAGAAATTCTCTCTACAATCCAAAAACTAGCCTTTAACAAAGCTCCGGGACCGGATGCGCTCCCGAATGAATTCTATAAAATTTTAGCCCCTGACATTATACAGCACTTAGCATTACTTTTCAATGACATTTATATTTCCGGAAGCATTCCCACCAAGGAATTTGTCGCGTCATACACAACTCTTATACTCAAGCCAGGCAAAGAACCGAACAGAAAAGAGTCATACAGGCCTATTGCGCTTTTAAACACAGATTATAAACTTTTTACAGCAATTTTAACACACAGACTTCAATCCCTTCTCCCCACCATTATCCACAAAGACCAAGCGAGTTTCCTTTTGAAGAGAAACTCAGCAGCTAAAATCAGAGAGGTATTTCTGACTATAGAATATTCTAAAAAGATGGAGGAACCGGAGGGATGGGAGAGGGAGGACACTCCCGACAGGGTGATTATATCAATAGATGCTGAAAAGGCGTTTGATTCGGTACATCACGATCATGTGTTTTTCACATTACAGCAGTTCGGTATTAAAGGTAATTTTTCACGTCTCTTTAATAACTTATATAGTTACACTTCCACGAAAATTCTGGTAAATGGTGATATGACCCACGACATAAGTCTCGGAAGAGGGACAAGGCAGGGGTGTCCTCTCTCTCCTTTCCTCTTTGACTTGGCCATCGAGCCTCTGGCTTTACAAATTAGACACCAACTGGAAGGGATCAAGGTAAAAGAAAAAGTACTACAAATCGCATTATATGCGGATGACGTTTTGGTCTATATATTGAATACAGCTAGGAATATCCCCAAACATCTCGAAATTATAGATCAATTCAGCTCTTTTTGGGCTACAAAGTAAATATATTAAAATCTGAACTATGCTGGCTTAAACAAACCAAAGATTCATGTGAAAATATACCATTTTTGATAGTACAGGAAGCATTCAGGTACTTAGGTTTCTGGATCTCTCCTGATCCTAAGGCATGGTACGACTTGAATGTTTTACCTGTTTTCAAGAAATTTACGGAAGCCCTTAAAAATTGGCAGAAACTCCCTCTCTCTCTATCAGGACGTATAGCTCTTTACAAAATGTCCCTGCTTCCTAAAATTTTATACATGCTCCAGAACACCCCAATTGTTTTGAAAACAAAAGACATTTTATCGTTTAATTCAGCACTTCACTCTTTCATCTGGCAGAACAGGAAACCTCGGATCTCATTGTCCAAATTAGCGCTCCCCACAGAGTACGGGGACTTTCTCTACCAGACATTCGAATGTATAATGTAGTGTTTCAAGCCAGAGTGGTTATGGATTGGCTAACTAATTCTAATTATGTAACAAATTGTGATTCGGAAAACAACATGGCCTATCCTTACTCCCTTGATTGTACACATTGATGGATATAAATAAACAATTAAAAAAAATTGCATGCTCTTTCTGAATTACAAAAGGAAAAATTTGGGTTCAGTGTCCCTTTAAGAATGGGGACAGAGAGGATGGGAGTGATTGTAGGATGGATAACTCAGAGATTTTTTTAATTGATCTGCTTAAATTTTTCTGTTTGAAGGATGCCTTTGGGTCTGTTTCATTTTCTGGGGATTATTTTATTTTCTTTAGTGATAGTGGTGAGATAAAATCTTGAATTATTTTTAGTTTTTTATCTAAATTTTTAGGTGTTGTTGATTTTTCTTTAAAGCGGACGCCCTTTACATACCATGCCCTTTTGGGGGTCGATCCGATAAAAATTGTCGCCCGCAAAAGCCGGCGACGCCAATATTTGTGTGGGTTTGGTATCCTATATACGGCGTAACCTAGAAGTTACGCGCGTATATTTCTGCCGTCGCCCGTAGTTTTTTGGGCTATAGGCAGGTATACCAAACCCGCGCAGTTTGGTATCCAATATGCAGCGTAAGGACTTACGTGGCGAAAATGGAGAAAACTTACTCCATTTTCACCTCGCCACAAAAAGCAGCCGTAAGAAGCCTTACGCTGACTATTGGAGCCCCGTAACTCCCTAAACTGGCTGCTAAAATAAACCTAACACCTAACGCATGCGCAATGTCTATCTCCCTGTCAACCGCGATCTTCTAAAATAAACCTAACACCTAACGCATGCGCAATGTCTCTCTCCCTGTCAACCGCGATCTTCTAAAATAAACCTAACACCTAACGCATGCGCAATGTCTATCTACCTGTCAACCGCGATCCCCCCCCCCCCGAAATCCCTAATAAAGTTATTAACCCCTAAACCGCAGCTCACGGACCCCGCCGCCATCTACATAAACTAACCCCCTACTGTGAGCCCCTAAAACCGCCGCCATCTACCTTATCTATCCCCTAATCTGACCCCTTACACCGCCGCTACCTATATAAAAATTATTAACCCCTAACCTAATCCCCCTATACCGCCGCCAGCTATATTAATATTATTAACCCCTAATGTAAGCCACTTACACCGCCGCCATCTCTATTAAAATGATTAACCCCTTATTTAATCTACCTACCCCGCCGCCAGCTATATTATCTATATTAACCCTAAGTATATTATAGTTAATATAGGTATTACATTATATATATTACCTATATTAACCCTAATTATATTAGGGTTAATATAGTTAATATAGTTACTATAGTATTTATATTAACTATATTAACTCTATCTAACCCTAACACCCCTAACTAAATTTATATTAAATTAATCTAATTCATTTATAAACTAAAATGTTCCTATTTAAATCTAAATACTTACCTATAACATAAACCCTAAGATAGCTACAATATGATTAATAATTACATTGTAGCTATGTTAGGGTTAATATTTATTTTACAGGTAAATTGTTAATTATTTTAACTAGGTATAATAGCTATTAAATAGTTATTAACTATTTAATATCTACCTAGTTAAAATAATTACCCAATTACCTGTAAAATAAATCCTAACCTAAGTTACAAATACACCTACACTATCAATAAATTAAATAAACTACAAACATCTATCTAAAAATACAATTAAATTAACTAAACTAAATTACAAAAAAAAACAAACACTAAATTACAAAAAATAAAAAAAGATTACAAGATTTTTAAGCTAATTACACCTATTCTAAGCCCCCTAATAAAATAATAAACCCCCAAAATAAAAAAAATTCCCTGCCCTATTCTAAATTAAACAAATTTCAAAGCTCTTTACCTTACCAGCCCTTAAAAGGGCCTTTTGTGGGGCATGCCCCAAAGAATTCAGCTCTTTTGCATACAAATACAATACCCCCCCCCCCCATTACAACCCACCACCCACATACCCCTATTCTAAAACCACCCAAACCCCCCTTAAAAAAGCCTAACACTACCCCCCTGAAGATCTCCCTACCTTGTCTTCACCACACCGGGCCGAACTCCTGATCCGATCCGGGCGATGTCTTCCTCCAAGCGGCAAAGAAGAATTCTTCCTCCGGCGATGTCTTCCTCCAAGCGGCAAAGAAGAATTCTTCCTTCGGCGACGTCTTCCTCCAAGCGGCAGCAAAGTCTTCATTCTTCCGGTGGCATCTTCAATCTTCTTTCTTCGCTCCGCCGCCGCGGAGCATCCATCCCGGCCGACTACTGAACTTGGAATGAGGTACCTTTAAATGACGTCATCCAAGATGGCGTCCGCCGAATTCCGATTGGCTGATAGGATTCTATCAGCCAATCGGAATTAAGTTAAAAAAATCTGATTGGCTGATTGAATCAGCCAATCAGATTCAAGTTCAATCCGATTGGCTGATCCAATCAGCCAATCAGATTGAGCTCGCATTCTATTGGCTGTTCCGATCAAAAATCTTGTAATCTTTTTTTATTTTTTGTAATTTAGTGTTTGTTTTTTTTTGTAATTTAGTTTAGTTAATTTAATTGTATTTTTAGATAGATGTTTGTAGTTTATTTAATTTATTGATAGTGTAGGTGTATTTGTAACTTAGGTTAGGATTTATTTTACAGGTAATTGGGTAATTATTTTAACTAGGTAGATATTAAATAGTTAATAACTATTTAATAGCTATTATACCTAGTTAAAATAATTAACAATTTACCTGTAAAATAAATATTAACCCTAACATAGCTACAATGTAATTATTAATTATATTGTAGCTATCTTAGGGTTTATTTTATAGGTAAGTATTTAGATTTAAATAGGAATATTTTAGTTTATAAATGAATTAGATTAATTTAATATAAATTTAGTTAGGGGTGTTAGGGTTAGATAGAGTTAATATAGTTAATATAAATACTATATTAACTATATTAACCCTAATATAATTAGGGTTAATATAGGTAATATATATAATGTAATACCTATATTAACTATAATATACTTAGGGTTAACATAGATAATATAGCTGGCGGCGGGGTAGGTAGATTAAATTAGGGGTTAATCATTTTAATAGAGATGGCGGCGGTGTAAGGGGCTTACATTGGGGGTTAATAATTTTAATATAGATGGCGGCGGTGTTAGGGGCTCACTTTAGGGGGTTATAGATATAATATAGCTGGCGGCGGGGTACGGGAGCGGCGGTTTAGGGGTTAATAACTTTATTAGGTTGCGGCGGGGTACGGGAGCGGCAGTTTAGGGGTTAATAGCTTTTTTATTGTTAGGATAGTGAGGGGGGATAGCGGATAGAGGGTTAGACAGTGCGGGCTATGTTAGGGAGGCGTGTTAGACTTGTCGGGCTATGTTAGGGAGGCGTGTTAGACAGTGCGGGTGTTTTAGACTTTAGTAAGGTTTTATAGGCGCCGGCAGTTTCTAACGTGCCCCAAGTCACTGGCGACGCCAGAAATTTGTACTTACGCAGATTTCTGGACATCGCTGGTTTGTCAGACTTACGGCACGTTAGCATCTGACGGCGACATATATGGGATAGCTCGAGTTGCGAGCTGAAACTGCGGGCGACGCCGGTTCCCTCGCTTGCGCCGCAAACTGCAATCTATATCGGATCGCGCCCTTGATGTGTAAGGTAAATTTTGATTTGAAGATGAAGTATGGTAAGGGTGTTTGGGAACGGAATGTGAGTTTGTTAGAAGATGAGAAGAAGCGTCAGTTTGTTTGGGTATATGAAAGGTGGCATGAAAGAAAGTGTGATTTTAGTAATGTGCTTATGTGGTGGGAATGGTGGAAGGTGGAAATAAAGAGGGTTTTTTTTTATTAAGAAAGGCTGTGAGAAGGCTAGAATGGAAAGGGAGTTGTATGATAAATGGAATCTGAGGTTGCTGTATTTGTATGAATTAAGAAATTGTGGTATTGATATGCATGAGGAAATTGCTGAAGCAAGAAAGATCATTAAAAAATGTATGCTTGAAAAAGGAAAGAAGATTGTTTTTATGGCAAGATTGGAGAAAAGGATGAGTCTTGTAGTCAATACTTTTTTAAGAAAGCTTTTGAAGGAAAAACTGTTTTTGCTAGTGGTTTTGATAATGAGTGTGAAGTTAATGGTATGGATGGTGTTTAGTGTGAAGTTCATTAATTTTACAGTGAGCTATATAAAGAAAAGACAAGATTTGTTGGAAAAGGAGAAGACATTGAGGTTAAGTTGGAATAATATCATAATGATGTGTTAGAAAGGGATCTAAGTTTGGATGAGATTGCAGAGGTTGCTAGGAGTTTTAAGAATTGGAAGGTACCTGGTTGTGATGGTTTGCCTGTTGATCTTTATACTTGTTTTTGGAATTTGATTGGGATGGATATGTTGGATGTTTGTAAATTTGTTTTGAGAATGAATGTTTTTCCTGTATCAATAAGGAAAGGTTTGATTGTTTTGTTATTTAAAAAGGGTGACAAGAGAGATTTGAGGAATTGGAGGCCAATCACGTTATTGAATGTTGAATATAAGGTTATTGCAAAGGTATTCGCAAATAGAATGTGTGGAGTGATTGGTAAGGTTGTGGGTGAAGAGCAAGTCTGTGCTGTTCCTGGGCATCAGATTTCTGAAAGTTTGTTGTTATTACGAGATGTTCTGTGGTATGTGAGGGAAAGGATGAGGTCTGTTGCTGTTTCTATTGTGGATTTTGAAAAAGCGTATGATAGGGTAGTGCATGACTTTATGTTTCATGTTTTAGAATGTTTAGGTTTTTCTGGTAAGGTTATTGGATGGTTTAAATGTTTGTAGTGTGATATTGTGAGTCAGGTTCAGGTTAATGGTTTTTTGATTGAGGAATTTTGTGTTAAATCTAGAGTGTGTCAAGGTTGTCCTTTGTCTCCTGTGTTATTTGTATGTGTGATTGAGCCATTGTTAACTAGTTTGAGGAAGGATAAATTAGTTAGAGGTGTCAGTGTTCCTGGCAGTAATGGAATGTGTTTGAATTTGATTGGCTATATGGATGATGTGAGTGTGGTATATGAGACTTAGACTGGTTTGTGGAGGATGAAAACTTTGGTTGAATGTTTTTGTATGGCTAGTGGTTTAAGAGTTAATTGGAATAAGTGTAAAGTGAAAGTTTTTGGTAATGATAGGAAGATTGATTTGTGTGGATGGCCTGTGACTGATGGTGCAATTGAGGTGTTGGGTGTGAAATGTGATGTGGATTTAAAAAGCCTTGGAAAGTTGGGAGAATGTTTTTGATAATGTGAGCAGAAATCTTCAGTATTTGGTCTTTAAGGACTTAAGGAAAATTTTAAGTTATTAAATGTTATATTTAGCTTTAGTTTTTCCTCCTGCTGAGAGGATTTTTAGGAGAATGTTTAGAGTTTAGTTTTTTCTGGATTTCTGGTATGGAGCGTTTGAAAAGAGATGTTGTTAAGAGTAAGAATGTTGGTGGTAAGGGTTTTCCTGATGTGGAGAGATTATTGGCTGTGAAATATGTCAGTATATGTGTGGTTCTGAGTGGTAAGGATAGCATGGCTGGTTGTATGGCAAAGTATGCTTGTGGTATTGTTTTAAGACAATATGGTTTGTTTGAGATTGAAAGAAAGAAACCAGTATGTTTTACTGTTCCATGGCTTTATGTTAGGGTTGAATGTTAGATTAAAAAATATGGTTTGGAGAATGTTAGTAGGGAGATGTGTTGTGAAAATAGAATGGTTTTGAAAATGTTGGAGAAGAAGGAAGGTCTTGAGCGAATGTATGTTGGTGTGGAAAATGTGTGTAATAAGCATTTGATGAATAGACAGAAATATATTAGTTGGATGAGTGCGTCATTTAGTGGCTTCAGAAGTATGTCATAGAGATGGTTGTTATCAAAATGAAAGTATTATTCCTTTGGTTTGGAATTGTGAGTATGCTAGGGATGTGTGGAGAAGTTTAAGTAGGATGATTACGGGTCTGACTGGAGTGCAGTTTTTTACTTTTAATATGATGATGTATGGTTTGTGTGGAAGTGTTTTGTAAAGGAGGTGTTGTGGGATGTGCGTAATATATTGATTTTTAAGAAAGAGGTAATTTAGTGTACGTGATTGTGTGGGCATGGTCCATAGAAAGTTGCTTTTGTATTTTTCTTTTGATAGGAGGCGATATGGGGAATTAGATTCTGAAGGCATCTGGTTGATAAAGAAGTGGAGGAATGTTTTTTTTGTTTTCTTTTCAGTTTGTTCTTGTCTGTATTTGAATTATGTTTAATTTATTCTAAGTGATTATTAAAGTTTTATATTTGCATTTTGAATTCTTTCTGATGACAAAAGTTTGGGTCAATATTTCAGTTGTTTTGTAGCAAGAAATATTTTGTTTGCATTTAGTATTATGATTTTGTTCTGTATATATGTATATATGATTATTTTTCTAATAAAAGAATTATGAAATTATGAAACATACGTCTGGGGTTTTGTCGTATCTCTTGTTCAGAGAGGAATTGCCTGGTGTTTCGGGACTGGACTGCACTGTTTAGTCAGGATCAGTCAGATATACTACAGGAAAGTTCTTCTCTGTGAAAGGCACATGTTGAGCAAAAAGAGGCTGCTTCTTGGGTGGTAACTAGCCATAGAACAAACTATTATGCTATTGTTTGTTTCCAGGTTGAGCTCTTCTCTGTTTTTATTTATGCAAAAGTATAAAGTATCATCCTTGAAGACTACAGCGCTTAAGGCTCACCGCCCCTCGTATTGCTGATCATCAGTGTTTAAGAAAGCAAGTGTTACAGTTCTAGAGACAATAATGGGTGCTGCACTTAAGAGTTTTATACTTAACTGCTAGGTACACATTTCCCACCTGGTTTATAAGACAGAATATCCCGTATCACCTGCAGGTGAATGTATATGCCAGATGGGTACCTTCGCCACCATCTCACATTGGATAATCCGGATATCACTGCAAATCTCCCGGCATCGATTGTATGCTCAACTGTGCATCTCGGTCTTGGTGTCTGATGTCACAGCTAGGCATCATGCATTTTGGGCTACACCCTTCAACTTGGCCTGATTTTTGTTGCTTCCCACAATCTTTTATATAAAATAGATCTGTGATGTATAATTGCTATCTTATGCAAAAAAGAGGTAATTACATGCATTTCATGATGAAGTAAAAGGCATTCAATACTTTCAATGTTTTTATTTTTGGTAATGTTAGTTGGTTTTTTTTTTGTGTAACTTAGTGAGTCTTAGGTTAGGGATCTTGGGGTTTGGGATTTTTGCCATTTCTCTAGTTCAGAGAGAGAGGGATTGCCTGGTATTTCAGGACTGCACTGCACTATTTATTCAGGATAAGACTGATATACTACAGAAAATTCCCAGGTTGAGTGATTCTCTCTTTTTGCTTTGGGGGATTAGCTGTTAGTGGGTTAAGTAGTGTAAGGGTAGTTTGCTATGGGAGGTTGTAGTGGTTAGGGGGTTAATAGGTTAGGGGGGCATTTTTCATTAGGAGATACAACGCAAAAGTATTATTGTTTTTACAAAAATACCACGCAAAAAACCCCAGCTGTTTAAAATTAATACAATGCTTAAAATACATAGCATTGCATTGTACTATAGGATGCAATGAGTACTATTATTTCCATATTTATTATTTAGCTAGGAAGCAACCGTAGGCTTAGAATAATGATCCCTTAATGCTAGGTGTGAGAACAAATGGGCCAGACGTTAAGCACATTACCTTAATGATACCAAAGTTTGCTTATGGAAACTGGGTGGTAAAGTAAACAATTATATCAGATAATTCTTTAACTATGTGCCTGCTATTACAATGTAAAGGGCGCTTATAGATTGAAGATCACACCATGATCTCAGACATATAAACATCAAATAATAGCATTGCATAATAGTCTGACATAAATTCACTGGAAACTTTCAACACCATACTTAAAGGGATATGAAACCCCACCATTTTCTTTTGTGATTCAGAGCATACAATTTAAAAAAGGTTTCCAATTTACTTTCATTATAAAATTTGTGCTCCTGCATATGGATAACATTCTTGAGAAAACTGCTGCTATATAGTGCTCAAGAGACACATACCATTCCTAAACTCATGTCCCTGCTTTTCAACAAAAGATTCCTTCAGAATGAAGAAAATGTTATAATAGAATTAGAAAGTCATTTAAAATTGCATGTTCTGTCTAAATCATGAAAGACAAAGTTTGTGTTTCACGTCCCTTTAACAAGTTAGTCATGCCGTACCGCTCAGTCAGCTTTTGAGGATACTAATCCCCCACTGAACACTAGTTATTATTTTAGTATATATTATTTTTTTCCCAACATGTAGGGAGAGCAGTTTATGGAAAGAAAGTATTGCTATTTCTTATCTCTTGAATCTTTCATTGGAAAGCACTTTCTTGACAATTCTCTTTTCTAACATGAAAGAAATAAATCCTGTAACACATTTTATGAGTATCCTTAATGCCCCAGTATAAAACATTTAAAATGATTTTTCCATCTGCTTGGTTTATTGATGGATGTGCTTTTGATTTGTCAAAAAAAGCTTGTTTGCTTGTATTAAATCTGGGAGATTTATGATGTTTATGTTTCAAGTATATGGTGGTCAATTCAAGTGTTAGTTTATGGCAGCTCTTACAGACACAGCTGAGAATGTTCTAACGCTTATTGTTTATCTTCTAATACTTTCATAACATTCTCTTACTATACTTTCATTGTCCAATTTTTTCAGACCATGTACAGTATTTCCAAGATTTTAAATTGTTTTATCTCTTTTCTATTTTTTTTACTGTATTTATTCATTACTAAGTGTGATTATATATTTTTGTTTAGTAAAATAAAAAAACAACCCCTACTGCCTAAAGGGCAATAAGACTCATATTTCTTAGTCTAAAGTTTCACATGAATGACATATGTATCTTTAGGTCATCGAGCCAATGGCTGCCAATGTCCATATATACAATAAATGGTAAACATCTAAGAATAAAGGGTGCATGAGATCCCTGAATGAAAAAAGAGAGTTCTCTCTTCTTTTCCAAAATGTGATTTCATGCCTTTTTTATGTTCTATGGGGATATGTAGCTCCAAGTTCCCACGGGAACAGGGCTCCCAATTCCTCCTGTATTTGTTACATTTTGTCTGGTGTCTCATATTGTACTGTCCTTTTATCTTTGTTACCTATGAACAGCACTGCGGAATCTGTTGGCGCTTTATAAATAAAGAATAATAATAATAAGATAGTCTCCCTTATCAAAAATCTTTCATGGTGCCATTACCCCTGTAATTACCTGCAAAATAGAGGTGCAGGTAAACACCTCATTCAAAAGAAGGAATTTTCTTTTCAAAGTAAGTTGCCTCATTCCACAATAAATAAATCAGAGAATAGTCATTTAAATTTGTAATAGCTTTCTCAATAGAAAATATCCCATGTTTCTAGTGGTGCATGTAATCACTATTTCTCATATTGATCATCTGTACCCTTGGGGACAAGTGGCCTCACATTCAAAAGAAGAACTTCCCTTTCAAGTGAGGGAGGGTCCTTTTTTCCCTTAGCTATACAGAAGGAGAGATAGAGCATCTGTTAACTAACCCCCCCCCCTGTTCTCTCAGCAAAAAACTCCCTTTGAGAGCTAATTTATAACAACTGCCTTGTTTTTGGAGGGACATAGATAATTCTATATTTGTAAAAATGAACTGCATGCCCCTAAAATTGTTACAAGGACCAAGACCTGGGAGAATGAGTTTTGTCACTAGAAAACAGGAAATGTGGTGCATATATAGTATGGCAGGGAAACATCCTACAGACAGGACATGTTTCAGTAATGTGCTATTTTTACTTTAGTATTGATTGAAGCTATAAATCATTATCTTCATCCACAAAAAACAACAGCTCTTATTCTGGTCACTTGTGCTCGGTAGTGTGTAATAGTTGGTACATCCTTTACTTGTTAGGAAGATAATGTTTAGTATTGGTGTGTGTTTAGGTCTAGCAAGATGTTTAGGCCTTGGGGGCTGTGAGACATAGGAATAGGGTGTTAGGTGTCATAAAATTCCTTATACTATGGGGGTCTTAGGTTCCCATCATTTCAGGTCCACCTGAAACGGAAGTTAAGAAGCAAACTTGTCCACCACCTTTTAGGTGGCGTACAGAAATCATCCCAATCCCTCTAAACGAGAACACAAACTGGATTTTAAAGGAAAGTGCAGGGATCTCAACTAGGTATGACACAACTTTGGACCTAGAAGCAAAATCTTTTTAAAGGGACATTCTAGTAAAAATTTAAATGCACATAGATGAATTACATCTTTGAAAAGAAACATATTTGCAATATACAAATATTGGCAAAAATGCTCCTAGTAAAAGTTATCACTGTTTTAGTGTAGCCATTTTTCTCTGTATGTGCACGTGAAGCATAGCTATATATTCTCAGTGAAAAAGTAATTTAGCTGCTCAGATCAGTGGGACTTGTATCATGTCAGCAATTAACAAATTGAGCCATTACCAGATGGTAAATGCATCTTAGGCTCTAAGAGCAAGTTAAGTGTTTAAAATGCTGGTGCAAGGAGCATACCTAAATACAGTTTTGAAACAGTTATTGCTTTTATTAGAATCATTTTTGCTAATACAGATATATTACAAAAATGATTCTATTCAAAACCGAAATGCATCTATGTTGATTCCAATTTTGGCTGGAATGTCCCTTTAAGCTGTCTGAGACTTTTTGGAGATTATTCTGTGTTCACCTGAGTTATCAGTCAGCTGGGCAATTGTGAGGTCTCAGCTTGCTCTTATTGCACCTGGAGGTGCAATTGTTTTGTAAGTGGTTTTTCTCTCACTTTGATTTTTTTTAACTCTCATTCTTTTTCAAATCCCTCATGCTAAAGTACCCACATTTCTCACACACCTGCTTCATAACAGTAGTTATAGTACTTGAAGACTTAATTTAGAGAAGTGCAGGAGCAGGAGAGAGGCACCAAAAGGCGGCAGAGTTACTGAACTCAGTAGACCTCTGATTACAATATAGAAACCTCAAAAATACACCTCTAAAGGAGGAGGACAAATATGTGTTTAGAGTCCCTTGGGCACAGCAGCCAGCAGTTCCCTAAGGATAAAGCAGTGATGGATGGTGACCACCACATAGCAGTAAGGACAGGAGCAGGAGAGGTAGCAGCAGCAGAGTTGCAGAACTAGTTAGGCCACACAGCACATACACCTCTAAAATACACCTCCAAGGTAGGAGGAGGAAAAACAAGTGCCTAGACCCACTTGAACAAAGCAACCAGCAGTTCCCTAAGGATAAGGCAGTAATAAATGATGACCTCCACATAGCAGTATGGAGAGGAATAGGAGTGGCAGCATCAGGCAGCAGAAGTACTGAACTAGGTAGGACACCACCAGTACACAAACCCCAAATATACCCCCCAAAGGAGGAGAACAAATACATGCTTAGAGACCCTTGGACATAGCGGCTAACAGTTTGTTACAATTTTTTACTTCAACTGATGATGACCACCACATAATAGGAAGGGGAGGAGCAGGAGTGACAGCAGCAGGCTACTTAACTAGGTAAAAATAAAATAGACTTTCATGGGAGTAGGAGGACAAACACGTGACTAGAGCTCCTTGGACACAGTGGCCACAGTTCCCTGAAGATTTGGCATTGACAGATAATGATCACCACATAGCAGGAGGGGCAGGAGGATGAATAGCAGCAGGTAGAAAAGTAAGTGAACTAGGTTAGCCTCTGATTATAGTACATATACCTCAATAATACACCTTCAAGGGAGGTGGAGAACAAACACGTGCCTAGAGTTCCTTTGACACAGTGGCCCACTGTTTGCTACAATTTTTTACTTAAACTGATGATGACCACCAGAGCACATGAAGGGCAGGAGCAGGAGACACATCAGCAGGTAGTAGAGTTACTGGACTTGGTGAGCTCCAAAATACACCTCCAATGTAGAAGGACAAACATGCTTAGAGACCCTTGGACACAGCAGCTAACAGTTTGCTATGATTTTTTACTTTGACTGATGGTCACCACCACAGAGCAAGAAGGGAAGAAGCAGTAGAGGCAGCAGCAGAGTTCTTGAAGTAGCTTCAGAGTAACTGAAATAGGCCTACACAAACACCAATATTACATTTCCAAGGAAAGTGAACAAACATGTGCCTAGAGAGTCCCTTACAAACAGCAGCTAGCAGGTCATTAAGGATTTGGAATTGACTGATAACCAACACAGCGCATGGAAGGGCAGGAGCAGCAGAAGGCAACACAGTTACTGAGGTAATCCTCTGCATTATAATACACCAACCCCATAAACACACCTCCAAGGGAAGCGACAAGTGGAGTGAAAGTAGTATGGGTAAAAGCAAAAAAAAAAATCTCAAATTCCTCAACTTCCCACACACCTGTGCATTAAAAATGTTATATTCCTTTAAGGTGAGCAAGAGCAGTATCTCTCAGACGCTAATCGTAAACAGAAGGGAGAGATAAACTTTGAAAATGATGCTTTGGTGAAGGGAGGGGACTTTAGAGAGATGCACAACAGTGTTAAATGTGCATTAGCACTGTAACAACCACAGTCTTGTCCCTTTCTTTTTCCTAACTTGTGTGTATTCCATGTACTGGTAAAACACATTATCTGATTTAGAGGCCAGTCTCCAGACTTATGTTGTCATCTAGAACTCCTGCCTCTATGACATAGGTATGATCTGAAACTAATTGAAGAATCCAAGACCAAGCAAACAAAGAGATGTGCCAAAACTCTGTTGCACATTGTGCATCGTTGTTCCCCAAGAATTTGTCATTGACTGGTGACCACCAAGCAGGAACAGCAGCATTTATTAAGTAGGCCTATAGATTTTAGTAGAAAAAACCATACTCATTATCTTCCCAGTGTTCTCAATCAAAACTTACATTTGGATTCTTATGTTTTAGCAAGTTGGTGCTTATTACTTGGTCTGCTTTTACAAAACTGCATTTCAGTTATACATGAAACATAACGCTGCAGTGCAAAAGGATTGAACAGCCAATAGGATGTAAGCAGTTCTCATCCTATTGGCTGATTTGAAATGTTCAGCCAATAGGAATGCAAGGTACCCCAATATAAAAGGGGTACCTTGCATTTAATTTTCAGTGTGCAGCGGAAGATCACATGAAGAGGACCTCCACAGCGGATGACCGCATCGCTGTCGACTCGAGCCACCGGGATGAAGATGGAAGATGGAGCCGCGCTGGAAGAAGAACTTCTCTGTCTTGATGAAGACTTTTCTCCGCCTAGAAGAAGATGGATTTCTGGAACAAAAAAAGTGGAAAAAACCTAACTCTACTTGCATGCAAACTCGATCGCATATTTGCATGATTATATATAGGTATATATATATATATATAGATAGATAGATAGATAGATAGATAAATATAGGAATATCTATTTATAAATACATAGAACATATTCTGCTATGCACAGAACATTGGAATATGAAATATTTACAGTAAATACACAGTATAATATGTTATTAAAAATTAATATTGCATAAATATGCTTTTTCATGTTTTCATCTAATTGATTGCAAAGGGCTCCTATGCACTTATATATATATTTCAATTTATGTATACGTATGTACAGTATTTATGTGTTTATATGTGTATATAAGTTTGTAAATGCATATAAATACATAAAAAACATCTGAACAATATATATATATATATATATATATATACAGTACTGTGCAAACAGAAAATATTATACCGGGCTTCTTTCAGCACTTCCCAGAGTTCTTCTTTAGATTTAGATTTTCTTTTATTTTTTTCTCTGTCCAGGTGATCCCATACTGCCTCTATAATATTCAGGTCTTGACTCTGTGGGGGCCAGTCCATGACTGTCAGTATTTTATCAGCTGTTTTTCTCTCCAAATATGATTTTATTGCATTAGCAGTGTGCTAGGGATCATTATCGTGCTGAAAAATAAAACGTTTCCCAATCAGGTGCTTTCCAGAAGGAATGGCATGATAAATTAAAACTTGTATGTACTTTCAGCATTCATGATCCCATCAATTCGGACAATATCACCAATACCACTGGCAGAAATGCAGCCCCAAACCAGGAAAGACTCTCCACCATGTTTCACTGAAGCCTGCAAGCACTCATTCTTCCAGCTCTCTCCAACTCTTCTTCTCACATATTGTCGATGATTGGATCAAAAAATTTCAAACTTGGATTCGTCACTCCATTATACTCTTTTTTGCTGATATTCATTCAAATTTTTTTAGCTTTTGCACATCTTAGCCTTTTCATCCTGTTCCCCTTCCAAAAAAGTGGTTTCTTGGCTGCTTCCCTTCCACAAAGAGCATTCCTGATCAAGCTTCTTCGGACTGTAGAAGGGTCAACTTGGCATCCCTAAGGAGCTACAAGATTCTGACCCAGATCCTTGCTGGACTTCTTCCGGTCTCTCAAAGAAGAAACTCTGAGAAACTTTTCATCAGATTTCAAAAGTTTTCTTGGCCTTCCAGTCCTTTTTTTGCCCTTGACCTCTCCTGGTTCTTCAAATTTCTTTATAACAGCTTGAATACCACATCTTGAGTATCCAGTTTGTTTGCTGATTTCTCTTTGAGAGTGGCCTTGCTGATGCAAAAGTATGATTTTATGGCTGTTAACTTCTGTGATCTTTGACATTTGGAAGTCATTTTTCCATTAAATAGTAAGCCAAATACAGGTGTTAGCAATTACATTAATTAGGGTTCCATTCCATTTAGGTTTACGAGAGCCAGGTTCCTGGGTTCCTGCTATTGCTCAAGAGTAAGGGGAGGTCACACTAAATACTTGCCACTTTAGTCTATATTTTTTCTATTTTTTAAGACTGCATACGAATACCAAGTATTTTCTGGTTGTATTCTAATAAAGAGAATGAGAAATAATTATATATGGTCATTATACCATGGCTAAAACAACAAATCTAATGGTGGCCTAAGACCTTTGCACAGTACTATATATATATATATATATATATATATATATATATATATATATATATATATATACACATACATACATATTTAGACATGTATATGTATGTATATACTGTATATGTCAAAGCCTTTGTCTGCCTTTTTTTTTAACACCTGAAACCTCATATAATTGAGCCTTATAACTTTTTTACGCAATATTTGTTTTAAATCATTATTATTAGATAGTGTTATTATGAGTGTAACTGTACTTTGTAATGTATTTTTTATGTGTTTTCTGACACTTTTTTGTTTCATGAAAACAGTTAACCAGAGCTCTGAGGATGCGCTATCAGGAAACACTTTAGCTTCAATTGTGCTCAAGCGATCGCATTTGCTTTCAACTTTTAATATGAACACTACATACGATGCATGCAAACAGCTGCGATAAACCTGATATCGCTCTCGCATAGCTGTCAACCGTAATCTGGCCCAAAGAATTTAAATTTAAACTTTTTTCCCAACAAAGGTAGGAGACCTACTTTCTAATATCAGCTATGCCCCAGCTGCAATACATACTATGCTACACTTTAAAATTTAACTAGTAAAGAAAAAATATAAATCCCTGGTCCCCAGAGGGGAAAAAAAATAATGCAGTATGTGCAATTATACTGCACTGCACCTTCAAGAAAAAATCTGGTTCTGCACACAAATGTTTTTTTTTTCCCAACAACAAAAAAACAGCAAACTCAGCTGACAGAACCACACATAACTGCACTGTTCAGAAGCTGAAGTGAAAGTTCTTAAAAATGTCTGATATTTACTTAAGCTACCACCTCTCAGTCGGCTAGATTTAGAGTTTTGTCGGTAACGACCCACGTAGCTAACGCATGCTTTTTTTCCCCCGCACATTTTAAATACCGCTGGTATTTAGAGTTCACAGAATGGCTTCGTTTTCAGTGCGTTAGGCTCCAAAAAGGGAGCGTAGAGCATAATTTAGCGCCACTGCAACTCTCGATACCAGCGGTGCTTACGGACGCGGACAGCTTCAAAAACGTGCTCGTGCACGATTCCCCCATAGGAAACAATGGGGCTGTTTGAGCTGAAAAAAAACCTAACACTTGCAAAAAAGCAGTGTTCAGCTCCTAACGCAGCCCCATTGTTTCCTATGGGGAAACACTTCCTATGTCTGCACCCTAACATGTACCCCGAGTCTAAACACCCCTAACCTTACACTTATTAACCCCTAATCTGCCACCCCCGCTATCGCTGACCCCTGCATATTATTATTAACCCCTAATCTGCCTCTCCGTACACTGCCGCAACCTACGTTATCCCTATGTACCCCTAATCTGCTGCCCCTAACACCGCCGACCCCTATATTATATTTATTAATCCCTAATCTGCCGCCCCCAACGTCGCCACCACCTACCTACAATAATTAACCCCTAATCTGCCGACCGGACCGCACCGCTACTCTAATAAATGTATTAACCCCTAAAGCTAAGTCTAACCCTAACACTAACACCCCCCTAAATTAAATATAATTTAAATCTAACGAAATAATATTATTTATTTTACAGGCAACTTTGTAATTATTTTAACCAGGTACAATAGCTATTAAATAGTTATTAACTATTTAATAGCTACCTAGTTAAAATAATTACAAAATTACCTGTAAAATAAATCCTAACCTAAGTTACAATTAAACGTAACACTACACTATAAATAAATTACTTAAATAAAATACCTACAATTTACCTACAATTAAACCTAACACTACACTATCAATAAATTAATTAAATACAATACCTACAAATAAATACAATGAAATAAACTAACTAAAGTACAAAAAATAAAAAAGAACTAAGTTACAAAAAATAAAAAAATATTTACAAACATTAGAAAAATATTACAACAATTTTAAACTACTTACACCTACTCTAAGCCCCCTAATAAAATAACAAAGCCCCCCAAAATAAAAAAAATGCCCTACCCTATTCTAAAATTAAAATAGAAAAGCTCTTTTACCTTACCAGCCCTGAACAGGGCCCTTTGCGGGGCATGCACCAAAGAATTCAGCTCTTTTGCCTGTAAAAAAAACATACAATACCCCCCCAACATTTCAACCCACCACCCACATACCCCTAATCTAACCCAAACCCCCCTTAAATAAACCTAACACTAAGCCCCTGAAGATCTTCCTACCTTGTCTTCACCATGCCAGGTATCACCGATCGCTCCAGGCTCCGAAGTCTTCATCCAAGCCCAAGCGGGGGCTGGTGATCCATCATCCGGCTGAAGTCTTCTATCAAGCGACGGCTGAAGAGGTCCAGAAGAGGCTCCAAAGTCTTCATGCTATCCGGGCAGAAGAGTAGATCCGGACCGGCAACCATCTTCTTCATAGCGGTGACAAGCGGCTCCATGTTGAAGACCTCCGGCGCGGATCCATCCTCTTCTTGCGACGTCCTAAGTCCGAATGAAGGTTCCTTTAAATGACGTCATCCAAGATGGCGTCCCTCGAATCCCAATTGGCTGATAGGATTCTATCAGCCAATCGGAATTAAGGTAGGAAAAATCTGATTGGCTGATGGAATCAACCAATCAGATTCAAGTTTAATCCGATTGGCTGATCCAATCAGCCAATCAGATTGAGCTTGCATTCTATTGGCTGATCGGAACAGCCAATAGGATGCGAGCTCAATCTGATTGGCTGATTCAATCAGCCAATCAGATTTTCCCTACCTTAATTCCGATTGGCTGATAGAATCCTATCAGCCAATCGGAATTCGAGGGACGCCATCTTGGATGACGTCATTTAAAGGAACCTTCATTCGGACTTAGGACGTCACAAGAAGAAGATGGATCCACGCCGGAGGTCTTCAACATGGAGCCGCTTGTGACCGCTTGGAAGACGATGGTTGCCGGTCCGGATCTACTCTTCTGCCCGGATAGGAGGAAGACTTTGGAGCCTCTTCTGGACCTCTTCAGCCGTCGCTTGATAGAAGACTTCAGCCAGATGATGGATCGCCAGCCCCCGCTTGGGCTTGGATGAAGACTTCGGAGCCTGGAGCGATCGGTGATACCTGGCATGGTGAAGACAAGGTAGGAAGATCTTCAGGGGCTTAGTGTTAGGTTTATTTAAGGGGGGTTTGGGTTAGATTAGGGGTATGTGGGTGGTGGGTTGTAATGTTGGGGGGGGTATTGTATGTTTTTTTTACAGGCAAAAGAGCTGGTAAGGTAAAAGAGCTTTTCTATTTTAATTTTAGAATAGGGTAGGGCATTTTTTTATTTTGGGGGGCTTTGTTATTTTATTAGGGGGCTTAGAGTAGGTGTAATTAGCTTAAAATTGTTTTTATTATGTTTGTAAATATTTTTTTATTTTTTGTAACTTAGCTTTTTTTATTTTTTGTACTTTAGTTAGTTTATTTAATTGTATTTATTTGTAGGTATTTTATTTAATTTATTTATTGATAGTGTAGTGTTAGGTTGTGTAGTGTTAGGTTTAATTGTAACTTAGGTTAGGATTTATTTTACAGGTCATTTTGTAATTATTTTAACTAGGTAACTATTAAATAGTTATTAACTATTTAATAGCTATTGTACCTAGTTAAAATAAATAAGTTGCCTGTAAAATAAATATTAATCCTAAAATAGCTACAATATAATTATTATTTATATTGTAGCTATATTAGGGTTTATTTTACAGGTAAGTATTTAGCTTTAAATAGGAATAATTTATTTAATAAGAGTTAATTTATTTCGTTAGATTTAAATTATATTTAAGTTAGGGGGGTGTTAGTGTTAGGGTTAGACTTAGCTTTAGGGGTTAATACATTTATTATAATAGCGGTGTGGTCCGGTCGGCAGATTAGGGGTTAATAATTGTAGGTAGGTGGAGGCGACGTTGGGGGCGGCAGATTAGGGGTTAATAAATATAATATAGGGGTTGGCTGTGTTAGGGGCAGCAGATTAGGGGTACATAGGTATAATGTAGGTTGCGGCAGTGTACGGAGCGGCAGATTAGGGGTTAAAAAAAATATGCAGGTGTCAGCGATAGCGGGGGCGACAGATTAGGGGTTAATAAATATTATGTAGGTGTCGGCGGTATTAGGGGCAGCAGATTAGGGGTACATAGGGATAACGTAGGTGGCGGCGGTGTGCGGTCGGCAGATTAGGGGTTAAAAAATTTTAATAGAGTAGCGGCGATGTGGGGGCCTCGGTTTAGGGGTAGATAGGTAGTTTATGGGTGTTAGTGTACTTTAGAGCACAGTAGTTAAGAGCTTTATAAACCTGCGTTAGCCCAGAAAGCTCTTAACTACTGACTTTTTTCTGCGGCTGGAATTTTGTCGTTAGATTTCTAACGCTCACTTCAGCCACAACTCTAAATACTGCCGTTAGAAAGATCCCATTGAAAAGATAGGATACGCAATTGATGTAAGGGGATCTGTGGTATGGAAAAGTCGCGGCTGCAAAGTGAGCGTTAGACCCTTTCCTGACTGACTCTAAATACCAGCGGTAGCCCAAAACCAGCGTTAGGAGCCTCTAACGCTGGTTTTGACGGCTAACGCCAAACTCTAAATCTAGCCGAGTGCTAGGTTTAAAAGTGGATTGGACAATCCTGTTTGCCATTTAATGCCTGACTTACTGGCCCTCACATCAATCAATTAGTAATGCTCTGTCAGGATTGAGTGGTCAGGCCCTCTGTACTACACTGCAAATAAAAGAGCTGATTTGTCAAACAACCTCAGCTATTTCTCCCTTTCCTCTGTTCTCTGCCACTTTTTTGGTGTTGAGTGCCAAAGGAAATTTAAACAAATGCAACTAAGTAATATGGACAATTTTGTGACGAATAAGCCAAAATTTGGACTAATACATACTCAATCAAGAAAAAAGTAAGCTCAAACCTTCTTAGTCTACAAGGTTTCTGGATGCCATTTTCTATACATACAAATATCAAGAATCACTTTCTCATAAGAAGATCCAAAAACTAAAATTGTTCCTCTTACAGATGGTTAACAGCAAGACAGTGGATGAAACTGACTGGCAAGCTTTACCATTCATATAGTCAAATGGGCTTGATGGAGAGCCATACTATTCCAAACACTTTCTAGCACACTGGCGGAAGGAGTATCCTCTGACGCTCAGGATTCCTTTTAAAAAGTCTCTGAACATTCATCTTAGATGATTGCTGAAGAGCAAAAATCTTTAGCAGGGAGTTCCATTAACTCAACTCAAGTGTATAGATCTACATTGACATGAAATGATAAAAAAAAACTGTAAAAATGGGTGGGAAAAAGAACAGAACTACAAAACATATGCTGCAAAAGGTGAACAAGATTTTTCGAGAAACTACAGAGGACAACATATTTCATCCGAATTTTGCAGAGGAGGATTTAAGAATGTTCAACTTATAATGGGTCACAAATGTATGCAAAGTGCAGCGTGACAGATCTTTGACATTGAAGCATTAGCCCAAGATGTGGATATTACCATAGTTGAGTGAGCCTTTGTGCCATCAGGAACAGGAACTTTCTGAAGCTTGTAAGCTGTGATGATACACTTGACAATCCAAACAGCAATAGTCTGCTTCACTGGAGCACAGCCTTTCATTTATCCAAAAAGAATAACCAACAAATGAGATGGTTTACAAAAGTCCTTATTTTTATTTTAAAGGGACAGTCAACACCAGAATTTTTGTTGTTTAAAAAGAAAGATAACCCCTTTATTACCCATTCCCCAGTTTTGCATATCCGACACAGTTATAATAATACACGTTTTACCTCTGTAATTATCTTGTATCTAAGCCTCTGCTGACTGCCCCCTTATTTTAGTTCTTTTGACAGACATGCAGTTTAGCCAATCAGTGCTCACTCCTAGGTCACTTTACGTGCATGAGCTCAATGTTATCTATATGAAACATGTGAACTAATGCCCTCTAGTGGTCAAAATGTATTCAGATTAGAGGCAGTCTTCAAGGTCTAAGAAATTAGCATATGAACCTCCTTGGTTTAGCTTTCAACTAAGAATACCAAGAGAACAAAGCAAAATTGGTGATAAAAGTAAATTGGGAAGTTGTTTAAAATTGCATGCCCTATTTAAATCATGAAAGTTTTTTTTGGACTTGACTGTTCCTTTAAGTAAATACAAATAAATCTCATACCATCAAGCGTATGAAGATATTAAGCCTTAAAAGGCTTTTTTGTCTGTACAAAAGGTGGAAAGGACAATTTATTTTCTCATATGAAAAACTGAAACCAAATTAGGAAGAAACTATGGTACTGTACATAGAACCACCTTGTCTTTATGAAAAAGTGTATAAGGTGAATCTGTTTAAAAAGCACTTGAAGTTCATAAACCTGTCTAGCTGAAGTAACAGCAAGAAGAAAAAAATCATTTTTCAAAGTAAGGTGCCACACACTTACAGAATGTAGTGATTCAAACGGGTTGACATCAAAGCAGACAAACCAAAAAAAATTCCAAGGAGAAAAAAAAGAGTAGACTGGTGCTTTGAAATGTTGAAATGCGTAAAAAAAATGTCAAATTGAGTCCTCCATCACCCATTTGACACCAGCAATTGCAGAGATGGCTGCAATTGAACTTTTAAGGTTGACAAACTTAGTTCTTTTTGGAATCCAAAAAACAGAAACTGCAAAATTGTGGATGCAGACACTACATCAAAAGAAAGATTCTGATCTTGAGACCAGTCACAAAAAGTTTACTGGCTTCCTGGCCCAAAGCAGAAAATCTATAATGCTATCAGAGAGCACTAATGTTTGAAGGCGACACTGTTTAGCATCCATACCCTGAGGGATAGAGATTGAGGATCTAAATGAAATACTCGCCCCAGACAAAGGAGATCCGGAAGAACTAGAAGATTTCTTGGAGGATCAATAGCTAGTTTGAGTAGCAGAGGAAACCATAGCCTTCCAGGCTACCAAGGCAAAACTGCCAGGCTCTTGCCTTGTCTTTGACAATTTTCTGGAAAAAAAATCTTAGAATGAAATCTGAAAACACTGCAGGATTTAACTGCCACTCTCCTTGAAGAATTGAATGCATTCTAAGAAAAAACACTTAAAGGTTGTGGCAACCTGACATATGAACTGCAATGATGAATGCCAAATTTTAGCCCATGAAAACAAAAGCTTTGCTTGCTGGAGAAGGGAGACACCTTCCTTGTACCTCTGTGATGGTTCACATACACTAAGGCTGTCATTTTATCTCAAATGGCCTTGGCAGATTGCCCCAGCAAGTCTTTTTGAAAGGTTAGAAGAGACAAATTAAAAATCCTTAATTCCAAAATACCACTTTCCTTTTAAAATATTTGTGTCACTGAGCCACCAATCCACCTTCTGTGCTTCTGTTCCAAATGCTTTGGGAAATGACCCTGGGCTTCCCTCATATTACATTGTGCTCAAGAGACCATAGCAGCTGTTGCTGAAAACTTCCCAGAAAGTTCATCTAGTCTCTCACAGGTAGATAATCTTTGAGATTGAATAGACTGGATCAGACATTTCAATTAAATTATTTTCTCTGGAGGCAGAAAAACAGTTTTGAACAGTCTGGAATTGAGCCCCTAAATACTGCAAATCTTGAGATGGCTGTAGGTGGCTTTTCTTCAAATTGAAAACCCAACTATACTGACTAAGATAGTGAAGAACTGAATCTCAATCCAATTCTACCTGTTCCATTGAACCGGCAACAACCAGACTATTGTCTAAGCAGTTAAAAATTTGTATGCCTTGAAGGTGGAAATTTGCAATGAGCAGAATGAGAACAATGACAAAGGTCCTTGGAGCCATGGACAAACCAAATGTAAGATCCTAAAATTGGAAATAATTTTGGTCCACTGCAAAACATAGACGATGCTGATGACACTATGGGGGGTAGTTATCAAGCCGTCTAATTTACCTGCCTTCGCCGGTTCAATACGCCCACCTAAGCTCATCTACCATCGCCGCCGCGGACCTTCAAAATTTCGCCTAAGTTATCAAAAAAGCTGTCAAAAAGTCGCGCACCAAGTACGGGGCGATGAGCAGCAGACTGTGAGGGTTATCACTCATCCGATCTCTCTGCTCTTCGGCTTTTTGACAGCTTTATTGATACCCCTGTCACTAAGCACCCACACTAACTACACTGTTCTACCCCCTATACCGGCGCCCCCGGAGCCCCCGCAACTCAATAAAGTTATTAACCCCTAAACCGCCGCTCCTAGACCCCGCCGCAATGCTTATAAATGTATTAACCCCTAAACCGCCGCTCCCAGACACCGCCGCCACCTACATTATACCTAGTACCCCTATCCTGCCCCCCTATACCGCCGCCACCTATAATACATTTATTAACCCCTATCCTACGGATCCCGGACCTCGTCGCAACTAAATAAATAGTTTAACCCCTAAACCGCCGCTCCCGGCCCCCGCCGCAACCTATATTAAACTTATTAACCCCTAATCTACCCCCCTACACCGTCGCCACCTATAATACATTTATTAACCCCTATCCTGCCCCCCCTACACCGCCGCCACTGTAATAAAATTATTAACCCCTAAACCTAAGTCTAACACTAACCCTAACACCCCCCTAACTTAAATATTAATTAAATAAATCTAAATAATATGTCTCTTATTAACTAAATTTATCCTATTTAAAACTAAATACTTACATTTAAAATAAACCCTAATATAGCTACAATATAAATAATAATTATATTGTAGCTATCTTAGGATTTATTTTTATTTTACAGGCAACTTTCAATTTATTTTAACTAGGTACAATAGCTATTAAATAGTTATTAACTATTTAATAGCTACCTAGTTAAAATAAAGAGAAATTAACCTGTAAAATAAAAACTAACCTGTTACAATTACACCTAACACTACACTATACTTTAATAAATTATTCCTATTTAAAACTAAATACTTACCTGTAAAATAAACCCTAAGATGGCTACAATATAATTAATAATTACATTGTAGCTATTTTAGGATTTATATTTATTTTACAGGTAAGTTTCTCTTTATTTTAGCTAGTTAGAATAGTTATTAACTATTTAATAACCACCTAGCTAAAGAAATACAAAATTACCTGTAAAATAAATCCTAAGCTAAGTTACAATTAAACCTAACACTACACTATCATTAAATTAATTAAATAAATTAGCTACAAATAACTACAATTAAATACAATTAAATACACTAACTAAACTACAAAAAATAAAAAAATAAGTTACAAACATTTAAAAAATATTACAACAATTTTAAGCTACTTACACCTAATCTAAGCCCCCTAATAAAATAACAAATCCCCCCAAAATAAAAAAATGCCCTACCCTATTCTAAATTAAAAGGTTACCAGCTCTTTTACCTTACCAGCCCTTAAAAGGGCCTTTTGCGGGGCATGCCCCAAAGAATTCTGCTCTTTTGCCTGTAAAATAAAAATACAACCCCCCCCAACATTAAAACCCACCACCCACATACCCCTAATCTAACCCAAACCCCCCTTAAATAAACCTAACACTACCCCCCTGAAAATCAACCGACCTTGAGTCGTCTTCAGCCAGCTGACCACCGATGGAACCGAAGAGAAGATCCGGAGTGGCAGAAGTTATCATCCAAGGGGCACTGAAGAAGTCTTCCATCCGATGAAGTCATCATCCAGGCGGCGCGGAAGAGGTCTTCCAACTGGGCGATGTCATCTTCCAAGTGGCATCTTCAATCTTCTTTTTTCTGGATCCATCTTCATCCCGCCGATGCGGAACATCCTTCTTCCCCGACGGCCGACGACTGAATGAAGGTTCCTTTAAGGGACGTCATCCAAGATGGCGTCCCTTCAATTCCGATTGGTTGATAGGATTCTATCAGCCAATCGGAATTAAGGTAGGAAAAATCTGATTGGCTGATTGAATCAGCCAATCAGATTGAAGTTCAATCCGATTGGCTGATCCAATCAGCCAATCAGATTGAGCTCACATTCTATTGGCTGATCGGAACAGCCAATAGAATGCGAGCTCAATCTGATTGGCTGATTGAATCAGCCAATCGGATTGAACTTTTCCTACCTTAATTCCGATTGGCTGATAGAATCCTATCAGCCAATCGGAATTGAAGGGACGCCTTCTTGAATGACGTCCCTTAAAAGAACCTTCATTCAGTCGTCGGCCGTCGGGGAAGAAGGATGTTCCGCGTCGGCGGGATGAAGATGGATCTGGAAGAAAGAAGATTGAAGATGCCACTTGGAAGATGACATCGCCCGGTTGGAAGACCTCTTCAGCGCCGTCTGGATGATGACTTCATCGGATGGAAGACTTCTTCAGCGCCCCTTGGATGATGACTTCTGCCGCTCCGGATCTCCTCTTCGGTTCCATCGGTGGTCGGCTGGCTGAAGACGACTCAAGGTAGGATGATCTTCAGGGGGGTAGTGTTGGGTTTATTTAAGGGGGGTTTGGGTTAGATTAGGGGTATGTGGGTGGTGGGTTTTAATGTTGGGGGGGGTTGTATTTTTATTTTACAGGCAAAAGAGCAGAATTCTTTGGGGCATGCCCCGCAAAAGGCCCTTTTAAGGGCTGGTAAGGTAAAAGAGCTGGTAACTTTTTAATTTTGAATAGGATAGGGCATTTTTTTATTTTGGGGGGCTTTGTTATTTTATTAGGGGGCTTAGATTAGGTGTAAGTAGCTTAAAATTGTTGTAATATTTTTTAAATGTTTGTAACTTATTTTTTTATTTTTTGTAACTTAGCTTTTTTATTTTTTGTACTTTAGTTAGTTTATTTAATTGTATTTAATTGTAGTTATTTGTAACTAATTTAATGATAGTGTAGTGTTAGGTTTAATTGTAACTTAGGTTAGGATTTATTTTACAGGTCATTTTTTATTTCTTTTAGCTAGGTAGCTATTAAATAGTTAATAACTATTTAATAGCTATTGTACCTAGTTGAAATAAATTGAAAGATGCCTGTAAAATAAAAATAAATCCTAAGATAGCTACAATATAATTATTATTTATATTGTAGCTATATTAGGGTTTATTTTAAAGGTAAGTATTTAGTTTTAAATAGGATTAATTTAGTTAATAAGAGAAATATTATTTAGATTTATTTAATTAATATTTAAGTTAGGGGGGTGTTAGGGTTAGTATTAGACTTAGGTTTAGGGGTTAATAATTTTATTACAGTGGCGGTGGTGTAGGCGGGGCAGGATAGGGGTTAATAAATTTATTATAGGTGGTGACGGTGTAATGGGGGCAGATTAGGGGTTAATAAGTTTAATATAGGTTGCGGCGGGGTCCGGGTGCGGCGGTTTAGGGGTTAAACTATTTATTTAGTTGCGGCGAGGTCCGGGATCCACAGGATAGGGGTTAATAAATTTATTATAGGTGGCGACGGTATAGGGGGGCAGGATAGGGGTTAATAGGTATAATGTAGGTGGCGGTGGGCTCCGGGAGCGGCGGTTTAGGGGTTAATAGGTATAATATAGGTGGCGGTGGGCTCTGGGAGCTGCGGTTTAGGGGTTAATAAGTTTATTAGAGTGGCGGTGGGCTCCGGGAGCGGCGGTTTAGGGGTTAACATATTCATTATAGTTGCGGTGGGGTCTAGGAGCGACGGTTTAGGGGTTAATCAGTTTATTAGAGTAGCGGTGGGGTCCGGGAGCAGCGGTTTAGGGGGTAATACATTTATTTAGTTGCGGCGGTGTAGGGGGGACAGATTAGGGGTGTTTAGACTCAGGGTACATGTTAGGGTGTTAGTTGTAGACAGCTCCCATAGGAATGAATGGGATGTTTGGCAGCAGCGAACATGAACTTTCGCTATGGTCAGACTCCCATTGATTTGAAAACCAGGTACGCTGGGCCGGAAAAGTGCCGAGCCTACCTGCTAGTTTTTTTATAACTAGCAAAAGTAGTCAGATTGTGCCGCACTTGTGTGCGGAACATCTGGAGTGACGTAAGAATCGATCTGTGTCGGACTGAGTCCGGCGGATCGAAGCTTACGTCACTAAATTCTACTTTTGCCGGTATCTTGGGCTTGATAACTAAGGCGAATCAGCCTCGCCACAAATACGCTGTGGAATTCCAGCGTATTTGAGGTTGACGGCTTGATAACTAGGGGCCTATGTGATTGGGATTTGAAAATAAACATATTTAAAGTTCATGGAAACTGACACACTAGAATGCAGTAGAATAATAACAGTGATTATTAATTACGTATTGCAAAAACACAAACAGTAATCATCTTATAAATGTATTACAACTAAGCTGTTACAATATAGTAACACAAGGCAGTGATTAAACTATAAACACATTACTTATCTTCAAATTTCAGATAAGGTATTAATAGCATGCAACAGTGCTGAGAGTCATCATTCAGTTGAACACAAGCAAAATTACACAGGTGCTGAATCAGACTTTTCTCCAAGATGTTACCCAAAAGACTCTCCCTCACCCCATTAGTATTTCTAATAATTAAACTGTGTTTGTGATATTCACCCTGGACTGAATAACTCTTTAGACCACGACAGGTTAAAAAGGGTTTGTTTATTGAAAATCACACTGCAGTGAGGAGGGAATGAATACAAAGTTTTTCTCTGGGGGGGTCAGTCTCCGTCCAAAGTATTTATACACAGGAGACAGGGCATTCCTGGACTCCATATCTAGGCTAATACAGTTTATGATTGGCTAGCTAAAAAAATGCATTACCAAATATGGTTATAACATAAGTAAAAAATACAGTTAGACAAAATTTTATTCACTAAGTTCTATTCCTTAGAGTAGCTGGTTTAACTGTCTGACCGTATATAAAAAAAGGGCAAAGGTCAGGGTTGAACTAATGTCTGCTTTTTCTGAGACATTCCTTATGTTTACAAAGAGAGTTGTGCAAAAAGCATACCATTCTACAAGCTTACTTAATTTATGGTATACATATATTCATATACACACATATATTTGGCCTACCAGGACAACTAGGAATATAAAGAGATTAGGGGCACCATCCGATAACCCCATAAACCGCTGCTCCCAGACCCCGCCGCCACCTACATTAAATTTATTAACCCCTAATCTGAAGCCCCTACACCGCCGCCACCTAGATTAAATATATTAACCTCTAATCTGACCCCCCTACACCGCCGCCACCTACATTAAATATACTAACCCCTAATCTGACCCTCCTACACCGCCGCCACCTACATTAAATTTATTACCCCCTAAACCTGTCTAACCCTAACACCCCACTAACTTAATTATTATTTAAATAAATATAAATAATATTACTATTATTAACTAAATTATTCCTATTTAAAATTAAATACTTACCTATAAAATAAACCCTAAGATAGCTACAATATAATTAATAATTACATTGTAGCTATTTTAGGATTTATTTTTATTTTACAGGCAACTTTGTATTTATTTTAACTAGGTACAATAGCTATTAAATAGTTAATAACTATTTAATAGCTACCTAGTTTAAATAAGTACAAATTTACCTGTAAAATAAATCCTAACCTAAGTTACAAATACACTATCAATAAATTAATTAAATAAATTAACTACAATTATCTAAAATAAAATACAATTAAATAAACTAAACTATAGTACAAAAAAAACGCTAAATTAAAAAAATAAAAAAATATTACAAGAAGTTTAAACTAATTACACCTAATCTAAGCCCCCTAATAAAATAAAAAAGCCCCCCAAAATAATAAAATGCCCTACCCTAAACTAAATTACAAATAGCCCTTAAAAGGGCCTTTTGCGGGGCATTGCCCCAAAGTAATCAGCTCTTTTACCTGTAAAAAAAAATCAATCCCCCCCAACATTATAACCCACCACCCACACACCCCTACTCTAAAACCCACCAGATCCCCCCTTAAAAAACCTAACACTACCCCATTGAAGATCACCCTACCTTGAGCCGTCTTCACCCAGCCGGGTCAAAGTCTTCATCCGATCCGGGCACAAGTGGTCCTCTAACCGGGCAGAAGTCTTCATCCGATCGGGGCAGAAGAGGTCCTCCATCCGGCTTAAATCTTCATCCAAGTGGCATTTTCTATCTTCATCCTTCCGGCGAGGAGCGGCTCCATCTTGAAGACATCCGACGCGGAGCATCCATCCAGACCGACGATTACCCGATGAATGGCTGGTCCTTTAAATGATGTCATCCAAGATGGCATCCCTTGAATTCCAATTGGCTGATAGGATTCTATCAGCCAATCGGAATTAAGGTAGGAAAAATCAGATTGGTTGATTTAATCAGCCAATCGGATTGAAGTTCAATCCGATTGGCTGATTGGAACAGCCAATAGAATGCAAGCTCAATCCTATTGGCTGATTGGATCAGCCAATAGGATTGAACTTCAATCCTATTGGCTGATTGCATCAGCCATCTTGGATGACTTCACTTAAAGGAACCATCAGTGTTGAAGAAGACGTTGTCAGAAGAGGATGCTCTGAGTCGGATGTCTTGAAGATGGAGCCGTTCTGCGCCGGATGGATGAAGATAGAAGATGCCTTCTGGATGAAGACTTCTGCCCGTCTGGAGGATCACTTCTGCCCGTCTGGAGGACAACTTCTGCCGGCTTTGTTGAGGACTTTGGCCCGGTTGGGTAAAGACTTCTCACGGTAAGATGATCTTCAAGGGGTTAGTGTTAGGTTTTTTAAGGGGGTATTGGGTGGGTTTAGAGTAGGGTTGGTTGTGTGGGTGGTGGGTTTTAATGTTGGGGGGGTTTGTAAAAAATTTTTACAGGTAAAAGAGCTGATTACTTTGGGTCAATGCCCCGCAAAAGGACATTTTAAGGGCTATTTGTAATTTAGTGTAGGGTAGGGCTTTTTTTATTTTGGGGGGGCTTTTTTATTTTGTTAGGGGGATTCGATTAGGTGTAATTAGTTTAAAAATCTTGTAATTTGTTTATTGTTTTCTGTAATTTAGTGTTTTTTGTTTTTTTTTGTACTTTAGATAATTTTATTTAATTGTATTTAGTTTAGGGAATTTATTTAATTATAGTGTAATGTTAGGTGTAATTGTAACTTAGGTTAGCTTTTATTTTACAGGTATATTTGAATTTATTTTAACTAGGAAGTTATTAAATAGTTAATCGCTATTTAATAACTATAGTACCTAGTTAAAATAAATACAAAGTTGCCTGTAAAATAAAAATAAACCCTAAGCTAGCTACAATGTAACTATTAGTTATATTGTTGCTAGCTTAGGGTTTATTTTATAGGTAAGTATTTAGTTTTAAATAAGAATAATTTATTTAATGCTAGGAATATTTATTTAGATTTATTTAAATTATATTTAAGTTAGGGGGTGTTAGGGTTAGGGTTAAACTTAGGTTTAGGGGTTAATAAATTTAATATAGTGGTGGCGACGTTGGGGAGGCAGATTAGGGGTTAATAAATGTAGGTAGGTGGCGGCGGTGTGGGGGGGCAGATTAGGAGTTAATAAATATAATGTAGGTGGCGGTGGTGTAGGAGGCGGCAGATTAGGGGTTAATAAATATAATGTAAGTGGCGGTGGTGTAGGGGGCAGCAGATTAGGGGTTAATAAATATAGGTGGTGGCGGTGTAGGGGGCGGCAGATTAGGGGTTTATAAATATAATGTAGGTGGCAGCGGTGTAGGGGGCGGCAGATTAGGGGTTAATAAATATAATGTAGGTGGGGCGGTGTAGGGGGGAGCAGATTAGGGGTTAATAAATATAATGTAGGTGGCGGCGGTGTAGGGGGTGGCAGATTAGGGGTTAATAAGTATAATGTAGGTGGCGGTGGGCTCCGGGAGCGGCAGTTTAGGGATTAAACACTTTATTTTGTTGTGGCGGGGTCCGTGAGCGGTGATTTAGGGGTTAAACACTTTATTTAGTTGCGGCGGGGTACGTGAGCGGCAGTTTAGGGGTTAATACATTTATTAGAGTTGCGGTGGGCTCCGGGAGAGGCAGTATATGGGGTAAACAGTATAGTATGGTGTGGGTGTTTAGTGACAGGGTACCAAGAAAGCTGTGAAAAAGCCAAAGAGCAGCAAGATCGATGACTGTTAGTTAACAACAGTCCGCTGCTCATCGCCCCGTACTTGGTGCATGGCTTTTTGACAGCTTTTTTGATAATATTGGAGAACGTATTCAGGTCCGCGGCAGCGATGTTAGGCGATCTTAGGCAAGTGTATTGGTGCCGTTGAATGCAAGTAAGTTGACGGCTTGATAAATAGATGCCATTCTGTTATGTAAAGAACCTTGGAATATGAAATATTCATATTTTCATGTTGGGTTAGCGTAAATGAGAATATGCGATCGTGGGGTGTTAGTTTATTTTCCACTTTTATTTCTCCATTGACGTCTATGGGGGAATACATGAACACGCACACAATATTCTATATTCAAATTTTTGCACTGGTCAGTTACCGCTAGAGCAAAAACTGTTTACTTTCAACCTGACTATCGCAAAAATCTTAATTCTAGCAAGGTTAGCGCTTTAGCGGAAGTGCAAAATATCGCTCCACTTATAATCTAGCCCTAAAAGTCTCTGGTAAATCTTTTTTACCATTAACTTGTAATACCAACTTGTGCGCTATTCTTAGAACAGGGTTGCAATAAGTACACATAGGGATAGGAAAATCAAAATTAAACTTGCATAATTCAGATAGGGCATGTCATTTTAAGACACTTTTAAATTCACTTCTATTTTTAAATGTGCTTCGTTCTATTAGTATCCCTTGTTAAAAAATGAATATGCACATATCATACACTAGTGGGAGCTGCTGCTAATTGGTGCCTGCACACATTTGTATCTTGTGATTGGCTAACTAGGTGTGTTCAGCTAGCTGCCAGTAGTGCAATGCTGTCCCTTCAGCAATGGATAACAAGAGAGTAAAGCAAATTTGATAATAGAAGTAAATTGGAAAGTTGTTTAAAAATGGTATGTTCTATCTGAATCCTAATAGAAAATTTGGGGGTTTACTATCCCTTTAATAGCGCTCTACTTGTAATCTAGGACAAAATTGACCAAGGGCTAGATTATGAGTGGAGTAGTAGTTTGCGCTCCCGCTCGCACGTTAACCCTGCTAGACTTTGGCTTTTCTTTAGACATGTATATGTATGTCAGTGGCATATTTAGGTTTTTTGCTGCCCTAGGCACTCAAACCTCTGCTGCCCCCCACCCCCTAGGTTTTAGGTCTTTTTTTGCCAAATATTTTTTGGTCATGATGTACCATGATTTTTTTTTTATTTAAAAAAATAAATAAAATATATATATATATATATATATATATATATATATATATATACAGTATATATATATATATATATATATATATATATATATATATATATATATATATAACTCTAGCCCTAGTTGATGTGCTTCCCTCTGTAACCACTATCACAGCTGTCAAACACTGTACTCTCTCATCAGATTGTGAGAGGAGGGTGGAGGCATATGAATATGCTGTGTACAGTGCACAGTGCATTTGACGCAAAGTATAAGTGCAGTGCCAGTTTAGAAAACATTAATCACAACCAATACATTTTATCTGAGTTTTTTTGTTTGCCACCTCCCCTTTAACCTCTAGCATAGACAGTGCTGTACTTGAGCAGAGGCACTGTGTTGGGGTTTAGAAGAAAAGTATTTACTTGCAGCCTGTCCACTCCCCTTTAACTGCTAGTAGGGGTTCAGTGATACAGTATTCACTTGCTGTCACTCACCCCTTTAATCTCTAGAGCATTTCACAGGGTTAACAAGAATATATTAGAGAGCGAATACAAAAACTTTATCTCAGTGCTGTGTTATTACAAGCCCAATGTAGAGGATAGTAAGCTACGGTATAATTGGTCATTCACTTAAACAAGCCCTAGTGTTAACAGCTTCATATATATTTTATCATACACAGGCTGACTTACAATTTGTTGATGTTCTTAACAGCATTTGCTTGTCCCTTCATCTGCATGCCAATGTAAGTTAATTGCTCATTCTATTAGGGCTGTTGAGTGTGCATGGGCTCATATCGTCTCCTTTCACATCACTACCCCCAGTCTTCAGTCCAGTAGTTGGGGTCACGTGATCACTATTCCGGCGTGTTGTACCATGTGTTCCCAATCTCCCACTACATAAAGACATCACTCTGTGTGACAATGTGCAATACAAGCATGGGCAGCTTGTCAACTACTGCAGGCTTCACTTTGCTATGACAGTGCTGTCAGCCCCTAAGTGCTCCATCACCCCGATTCTCACATAGAATGGTGACAAACTTGAATCCTCAAGTTAAAACACTAAACAGCTCACCGGACTTAAAACTCAACTTTTTTTTAATAAAGTTATTGGAGTTTTAAGTCCGTTGAGTGGTCCAGTGTTTTTACTTGAGGATTAACAAGTATATTATCAACCCTTAGAACAAGCCCGTCCCTTCACATGCTTGCGCGGCTCTCAGCTTTGTAATGGTTTAAGTCGAGAACAAAAATAAATATGATAACTGTTCGTATGTTTATTTTTTAAATAACAAATATTTTCCAAAGAATTGTAAACTATTATCTTGTATTAGTCTGTTTTTAAATATAAAAAAACACTGAGGAATAGATATCAAGGGCAGCAGGCTTTGAGCAGAGACACGGTTATTGTTTGTAAGACTTTTTTTACTAGAATACCAGCCAAAGTGCCGCCCCCTCCAAAGTGTCGCCCTAGGCCCGTGCCTAGTTTGCCTAAGCCATAATAAGACCCTGATGTATGTATTTCTATGTTAAAGCCCTTTTTTTCTAACACCTGAGACCTCATCCCTTTGAGCCCTTTTTATGCAATTTTTTAAAAATAATTTTTATCAGACAGTGTTATTATGAGTGTAACAGTACTTTTTAAATGTATTTTGTATGTGCTTTGTGCAACTTTTGTCTCGCATAACAGTTAACCAGAGTTCTGAGTTCACACTAACCCGGCACATGTTAAATTCAATTGCACTCAAGCAAATGCATTTACTTTCAACTCGTAATATTGAGCTACTTCCAACATGCTGAAAGAGCCGTTATAAACCCCTTTTTGCTTGCACACTACAGTTAGTGCATCACTCGTAATCTAACCCTAAATAAGATATATATTTTCATTTGCTATTTTTTTATATAGTGATTACTTGATTTGGATTGATTAGGAGTAGATTTACACAAACCATGTACTGAAAACTAGGATTTTGATATAGCTGTAAATATTTTTAATAAATGTTTTTAATATTGTCTGTTTTTAATGGTAGTGAATACATTTTTAGTTGTATTATTTTCTCCCTGGGCAATAGAACCATGTTTTTAGCGGTGCAAATCCATATTGCTAGTGAGTGCCCTATGGATGATTACTCTTCAATTCTCTTTTAGTTTATCTATATATTTTAAGATTATAAAGGATATGCTGAAAATAAATGTGGATTTAAGTGTGGGTCAAACTTGTTTATATTGCTTTTAAAATCTATACATAGAGGGATAGATTACAAATGGAGTGCAATCAATGGTGCAGGGTGCGTTATCTTGGTGAGTTAAATGTTGTGCTTGAGCATAATCCAAAATACTGCTGTAAAATTCAGTGCTTTTGAGACCGGAAGAAAACTATTATTATTAGCAGTATAGAAACTGCATGACAAACCCCACTACTTGTGTACTATAACTTAGTGTACCATCATCTTACCGGCTTAGTGCTTGAGAAATATCTTGCATTAATTTTCCTGAGCTTCCCCAAAGATGTCTTTTATATGAGAGCATAACTAGAAGCTCTATTCATTGCGTGAGTCCACTTGTGATCTAGGACTTATTTTGTACAAGGATTATTTGTATTTCAGTGCATAATTGGTGATATATATCTTAATATATATATATATACACTGTAACAGGGTACAGGACCATGTGTATATCAGTCAGAGGTTACAAAGGGCAATCTATCGCGGTTATTAAGTGGTAATGTTTTTCTGTTAGCTAGTACACCTGTTCCTTGTTAATTAGGCCCAGGGCTATATAATAGCTCTGAGAAAGCAGGGAGAGGTCTCAGCATCAGGACCTGTCTGCATGGAAGTTAAAGGTCTGGTGAGAAAATGGTTTTGTTTTGTAAGAGCTGTGAATGTTTGTTTGTTTTTCACTGGAGCCAGAGTAGCTGGACCAGTAATAGTTGTTAGGGAAACCACTGTTAGTCAGTCTCCTAACAGGAGTAGGCCTTTTTGTTTTGTATTTTCTGTTGTTGCTGAAAAGCATTTTTCATTGAAAGGGGAAGTATCCCCTGACTCTGAAAAAAGACTGTTTTACTTTTATTAAAGAAAGGTTTTATCCAAAATACAGTTGCCTGACCGTATTTGCAGTGGCCTTTCCACAACATATATACTATATATATATATATACATACACACACAATATATATATACTGTACTATTGCCACACACTCAATTCTTTCTTTTTATCCTATTGCCTGGGTGCATTCCTCACTTTGGGACCTTGGGAATGTGGCTAACGAGCCACTTTGTGGTTAAATAAAATCATCAAAAAAATATTGATGTCTTGAAAAAGGCTTATGGATAAGCCAAAACATTAACATTGAATTTTATGTTATTTATTGTTTATAACAACTTGGAGGACAGAAGAAAGTGGATATATAAGTACCACTCTTTTTCAGATAAATCAACACAAAAAAATAGGGAGAAAGATTTTTATATATTCTTGCATGTGTTTACCAAGCCTTATCCCGGACACAAAAACGGTCCAACTTTTGATTAAACTAAAAATAGTTTTATTTTGCATCAATATAAACAAATTATTTTGCATAGGAAATTAGTGTTCAGTAGGAGTGCATAAAGAGTTCTTATAGTGTAGAAATGTGCATATTTCTTTTTTTCTTTGTGTCTATCCTATCTGTTTTTGGGGAGCAGATCAATATATGTGCAAGGGGTTTACTTGCGCACCATTTTACATTCTTATCTTAACTACCCAACTACAGGGAAACCTGCCAAGTATACACAATATTTTAATAGTGAGGTTTCTAATGGATTGGCCAGTCTGTGTAAATTGGTAGCCAACTGAGGTACAGTATTTAATTTATTTGTGGTTTTCAATAGAGTGCCTATGTAGATTCATCCTAAGGTGCAGTATTTGTCTAGCTTCCCCAGTCACATGCCGTGCACTGTATCATGTATACCACATTCACAGACATACATATAAATGCTTTCATATTGATCAGTATTGCTTCAGACATGAGGAAGAGAGGAATGTGCATTTTTATATACCAAATATATATAATGATTTTTAATATTAATCAAGCACACTATTGCCTTTCTTCATCTTAAAATTGTGATTTTTTTTTTTTTAGAAAGTGATAATACATTTAGTAGAAGTTTTAAATATATATCTCTTTTTAATTTGAATGTTGTTTAAATCTAGCTGTAAAAAGGGGTGACATGTCACCAATATTAATCTACTTCACTCAAAAGGAACGAAGACTACCATATGGAAAACCAGCACTTAACATGAGATGTGACCACAAAATATCCTGGGAAAATAGATGAGAAACCATCTTCTCTAAAGCATTCTTATCGAGAATACACAGACAAGCTTTTCCCTCAATCCATTGCATAGCTGCCAAAGTCAAGTCTGCAACTAAGATGAAAATTAAATTGACATTTTCTCATTTGGCATTGCATAGAAAAAAAATGAAAAATATGTCTGGAACCAGCTTTGCTTAAAGTCAGATTACTTTCTCTCAACATAAAGTGAGTCATATATGATTTGTGAATTAATTTGTGGCATTGGAATATAAGCAATAAAGTGTTTTAGAAACACTAAGTTTTAGCTGCATTAAACATACTGTAAAATATATAGATGTATTTTATGGATTATTTAAAATATTTTATAATATGTTTAATAATTTTTAATATTTTTTTTTAATATTTTATATGTAATATTTCAATAACGCGCCTTAAGATTACAACATTTTTATGTGTTGTAACCTGACCGTGTTAAAATCTAAATGGCGAAAACCGTTGCGCAAGACGCATATTTTACATTCCTATTTTCTTCACATAGAAAATAATGGACTTTTTATTATTTAATATATATTTATATTATATCTGATGCTATTCATGTAAAATACATATCTATAGGAATAGATATACAACTATAGGTTATGTAAAAATCATTAGAAATTCTCGGAAGAAAAAAATGGCGGCCTAGAAGAGCCTGGAATTTTAAAGGAAGTAGCTTTTCAAACAGATATGGATAGTATGTGTTAAAAAAAGGTGCTACAGGACACTCAATGCCAGGCCATATATCTGAGCTGTAGCCATGCCTAAAATTTCTAACAGCGCCACACATAGTAAAACAATTGCCTTTTTTTTCTATCAAATAACTAAAAAAAACTATTCATCTAATTGACTTCAAATATTGAGGCAATTTTATTGTATTGCATGTTTTATAGCCTGATGAAACAGTCAAAGCGGTTGATTTATCATGTCTGGCAGACAGCGATAAATGCCGACAGCATACGCTGTCGGAATTTATTATTGCACAAGCAATCCTTGTGCAATACTGCCCCCTGCAGATTTGCAGCCAATTGGCCGCTAGCAGGGGGCGATCTGGCGATTGATGTCCGCAGCCTCAGAGGCGTCAGACAAGTTAAGGAGCAGCGGTCTGAAGGCTTGTGCGAAAACAGGTGCATTAAGGGCCATTTGGCCCTTAATAAATCGGCCCCAAAGATTCACTTTTAAGGGAATAGAAACGTCGTTTATTGCAGACATATATTCTATATCTAAGTTAAGCATATATTGGTTTTTAATCATAATCAAGATGTGAAATAAATGTTTTAACACTATATTACACTTCTTGTGCTCACCTTTTTTCTGTTACTGTTTTGCTGGATGTGAGTGGGCTGGGGACTCTAAATCCCAGCAAGTTCATAGACACACTTTGCTTGTTTTACAAATACACATATACTCACAATGTTATTTTTTAGCTGTATTTTCTATCATATAGGGCTTCATGTACTAAAAGGCGAGCACACAAGCTTCTAAACTTGAGAAGTTGTCTGCTCGCCTTCGCTAGATACGGGCTGCGGACAAACCGGATCCACTGCCTGTAGTTGTCATCACAAGCTCAAATGAGGGTGTAAAGCCTGCCCCCTTCTCTTGCACGACCAATTGCGTGAGAGAAGGGACTGTCAATCACCTGAAGCGAGCACTCAGTGATTTCTCCTCGCCACCTCAGAGGTGGCATAGCGTGTAAGAAACAGCGGTCTAAGATTGTTTAATTAAATTTCAGTTCTTTTTGACTTTTAATATGAGAATTTTGATTTTGAGTTGAGCAGGTCGCTTAACCTTATGTTATCGTTTTGTATATGACTTCAAATATGCAATCTGTAGAGAATGTCATTCACTAGAAACATGTTAAATTGAGCTTTGAAACTAATATCTTATATTTTGATATGAGATGTGTTTTTAGAAAAATGGTTATTACAGCAGTAAGTTTCTTTATTTTTTTCCTCTTTTTTTAAAGGATGCAAGTTGTACAGCCAAATAGAATCCATTAGGATCAATAGGCGATAAAACAAAGCTACAGACAATGGACTCTGAGAAAGAAAACAAATAGTCTGAGTGTTACTTATCTAGGAGCGAGTCTGGAACACAAGCAATCAGAGCTGAAATAAAATCAATACACCTTTTTACATTGCATAGAAAACAAGTTGGTTTCTGTTTATTTACCCAAGGTAGCAAATAAATTGACCTACCCATCCCTAAATTTGACAGGGTACAAATCTGTAGGAAAGTGGTTACCAGGGGAATTAGTATTTTGTGATAGTCTTCAGTTTGTAAACATCTTCACTTAAAATAACTCTGCCAATAAATTTTAAGGATAATGTCAAAAATTGGGTGGTCTATTTATTATTGTACGGACAGACATAATACGATGTAGCGTATCATGTCCGCCGCACATCGATAAATGCCGACAGCATATGCTGTCTGCATTTATCATTGCATTAGCAGATTGGCCGCTAGCAGGGGATGTCAATCAACCCGATCGTATTGGATCAGGTTGATTTCTGTCCGCCGCCTCAGAGCAGGCAGACAGCAGCTTCATAACTACTGTTTCCGGCGAGCCTTCAGGAGCTTGATAAATTGACCCCATGGTCCGTAAATATATTCTGTTTTTTATTGTTTCAAAAAAATGTGAAAGTTAAAACAAAAAAAAGTATAAAAAAGTTTTAAATATTTAGGGCTAGATTACAAGTGGAGCACTAATTTATCATGTGCGGTAAATGGGCAAATTTGCCCATTTACAGACATGTGATATTGTTACCACAAGCTCAAGGTAGCAATTAGCGCTCCAAAAATTAACCAGAGATCAGATCTAAAATCAAAATAACCCCCAATTGCCCCAAAATAACATTTATTTCATAAAGCAGTTTTTAGAGGATAAAGTTGGAAGGTGTGGAGTGTTAGAAAAAAAAAAACGCCTTTACATTGCGGTCTAAGGGGACTGTGATATCCCTGTAAATATATATGTATATGCTTATATATATATATATATATGTGTGTGTGTGTTAATATGTGTATATACACATATTGACATAAATATAAATGTATATATTCATATACATATATATTTCAACATTGCTGCCCATCACTGCACCACTTACCCCCTTCACTGCGCTAAGTTCATATCCGCCGCACATCGATAAATGCTGACAGCCATTACAATTTTTGCGGTGAGGCTCAAAAGCTTGAATTACAACCTATAGCGACACAATCCGTTTCGCAATCTGAGAGCAGTAGTTATGAGTTTTATGCAACAAAACTGTTACACAAAACTCATAACTAAAGTGTTACAAAGTACACTAACACCCATAAACTACCTATTAACCCCTATTCTGCCGCCCTCCCGCATTGCAAACACTATATTAAACTTATTAATCCCTAATCTGCAGCTCCCGACATCGCCGCCACTAAAAAAATGTATTAACCCCTATTCCGCTGCTCCCCAACATCGTCGCCACTATACTAAAGTTATTAAACCCTATTCCCCCGCACCCCAACATCACCCACAATATAATAAAGATATTAACCCCTATTCTACCGCACTCCCCAACATCGCTGCCACTAAATAAAGTTATTAACCCCTAAACATCTGGCCTCCCACATCACTACCATTAAATAAACCTATAAAACAGCTGTAATTGCTGTTTTAACGCTGAAATGGCAATTTTTTCAGCGTTAAAACATGAACGCAAAACTCGTATTCTAGGTGATAATAAATATTAGATATCTTTTATTCTTTCTAGAGATTTAAAACAAGTTGGGATAGAAAGAAAATTATATAATATAATATTATAATATATAATATTTAATTACTTTACCAGCAAATTTATACTGCAGTGCCTTGCCATTAACCTTTTTTTTTAGTTTCTGAATTTTAAAGCTATAACTCCCCCCACACAATTCCTTTTATGGCTGTATCTATGTTTATTGTTCTTTTGTTAGAATGCAAAAGTGAATAGGGATTATCTGCTGGAGCTTGCCTAGAAGCTGTGAACTCAGTTGAAATACAAAGCCTGTGTCTAAACACTGAAAACAAGGGTGCATAAAATAGTGCAATCTACGTTACATAGACCTTGTGCCTGATAAACAATAAAAAAAAAAGATATAAAATTTAGATTGATAGGCCAGAGATTTTAAGTGTGTACCACAAGGCATGGTAATGCCTTGAGAACTTCCTAAGAGTATTCTCAATCATGGAGGATATAAGAGGCCACCATATTACTTTTCACATTGTTTTATAATAATAATAATAATACTAATAATAATAAAAAAGTAATTTACCTCAGAAATCCATTGTATCTGATGGAAAATCAAGGCCTACCACAACAGCATCACCCATCCGGGCATACAGCTGCTGTTCATAGTCAGTCAATTCTGCCCTATATCCATGGCCTCCACTGGTTCCTTTAGCAGATTGCTTTTCTCTGCATACTTTTTCTTGATATTCTTTCTATCTGTCACCCTCTTACGACAGGCCCTTACATCCTTTGGGAAACTTCCTTCAGCTGACACAGACCGACTTATTTGTGCCCATATCTATTTTTTTCTTTGTGAGTTTACCATTCTTGCTTGATACCCAGGGGCAGACTGAGACCAACCAGGGCCCCCGGGCAAAAGTGTGGCAGGGCCCCCCACCTCCTCTTTGCTCCACCTACCTACCTCCTCTGCCCATCCTCTACCCTATTGCCCCTCCCATTCCCTTGCCCCTCCCACCTCATATGCCCCTCTCCCACCATGTTTTCAATTGCCATATTAAGTGATAATTTTTTCTTTAAATATTTTTAATAAGAACTAAATATTGTAAATTAACAAGTGCTTGTGCAAAAAAATAATGCCCACTGCCTATATGCACTACATTATGGAGCAGAAAGTGGGGCAGACAAGGGATTAAAATCACTTTGGTTTACATGTTACTGGCAACTAAAGAGGTAAAATCATTAATGTGTATGTTACTGGCAGCCAAGGGGTAACATTACTTATTGTTTATCAAAAATATACATCATGGGATTAACATTGGGGCTAGGGGTGGTGCTGTTAGGTGGGACATTGTGTTACCCAACTATCATTGTGCCCATCACAGATTGTCCAGTATATTGGTGAAGGACAGCTGGAGTCTGGTTTTAAGGATAAAAATAAAAAGCACATTTAACTTACCCTGGGTCATGTGATGCTTGGTTGAAAAGAACATTTTAATTAACGGAGCTATATGGTCTTTAAAAGGACAGAAAGAGAAAATTAAACTATCATATTACAGATACTACATGTCATTTTAAAAGTGATATTATCCCTTATAGATGTCAGCAACACACAGCAGCGATATTACCCCTCATTGCTTTCATTAACACAGCAGTGATAGTATCCCTCATTGCTCTCAGTAACACATAGCAGTGATATTATCCCTCCTAGCTGTCAGTAACACATAACAGTGATATTATCCCTCATAGCTGTCAGTAACACATAACAGTGATATTATCCCTCATAGCTGTCAGTAATACATAAGTGATATTATCCCTCATAGCTGTCAGTAACATAGAGCACTGTACATGTTAAAAAATAAATAATAACGTTTAAATGTGGTTAAGGAAAAATTAAGATTTTTTTTATATATATATATATATACACACAAAGTTCTGGTGTGACAAAATATTGGAGTCAAGTATACAATATTAAAGGCTCCTGTTTATATAAACGGGGTATTAAGAGCTGCTCCGTACCCAAAATAAACCAACACTTTAGAGCTCATACGAGAGCATATCTCACCTCCCAAGCAAAGGCACACAAGTCCGGCTAGTAGGTTAAGCACTCCTCGATTCCGGCAAACCCGGTCGCCAGGAACCATCTGCGACACATACCTCAGTAGAGACAAGTCCCAGCACGTAAGCATGTAGAGCCGCGCTCCCCTCCTGGGGCCAGTCGATCTTGCAGAGTATCCAATGCACGGACAGGAGTGCTGAGCTGCTGGGGGGTGTCAGTCGTGGGTAAGCGGCAGCCAATCACCAAATCCAATAGCGGTAAAGCACTTTTCTCAGGATGCAGGGCAAACGGTGCAAATACATGAACCCTGAAATAAAACAACTTAGCAGAGCCTTGAGATCCAGTAACGATCTGTCCTGTAGTAGTGTGTGGACCCCTCGTAGTCCACAGAAGCAATATAGAACAAGCAAAGGGACTCAGGAACACCGTTGTAGTTAACCATAAAAACAGTCTTTTATTATAAACGTGTTTAAATTTACACACACAGGAAGTAGTGACTGGTCTTATGCGTTTCGGCGAACTGCCGTAATCATAGACCTAAAGAACGTTAGTCAATTAACAATTTAAAAAGCTTAAAAAACACTTTCATTGGTTGAATGGTGATCAAACACCTGCTATACCTGAACACATAATTTAACCCTTAGTGTGGATAAGTACATAGATAGATGCACACAAAAAAGCAAAAAGTCAAAAAATAATAATGCAAAAAATAATAATAAACTTAAGAAACATAAGTAATACAAGTTCAAATAGAGCACATAAATAAACAGCTTATTACAAAGTTGAAATAACACCTTAAGCATTATCACAAAATTACCTTAGAAATATATATATATATATATATATATATATATATATATATATATATATATATACACGTGTATGTCAATATCTCCACATAGGTAGATAAATTATGATACTGGTAACACATGAAAAAAAGGGAAATATATAATAAGAAAAGAGAAAAGAAATAAGAAATGAAAAAGAAAAAGTGGCACCAGAATACAAGATATACAGACATACTTGTATAAACATATGCACGCACAGGAGAAATGATCATTCCCAATAATTTATTAGATCAAATTCCGAATTGAAACCTTTTGGTACTAGTGTGGACAACTTAAAGATCCAAAACGCTTCTTGTCTAGACAGGATTTTTAACTTGTCACCTCCTCTTTTTGGATTGTTAATGCGTTCAATAGCACACCACTTGAAGCTTTTAACACACCCTTCATGTATATCTAGAAAGTGTCTAGAGAGTTCTGAGCAACGTGACTCATTTTTGATATTACCTAGATGCTCTCTGATCCTTGTTCTGACGTCCCTAGTGGTCATACCTACATACTGTAAATAGTGGACTACACATTCCACTAGGTACACCACAAAGGACGCCGAACAATTAATACAACCTTTTGTGTTAAAAGTTTGACCAGTAGTATATGACTGAAAAGAGTTACCTACTTTGATGTAATCGCAAGCTTTACAGCGTTGATTTCCACATCTAAAAGTACCATTGGTAGTTAACCAAGTACTAGATGGACGAGTACTGGGTAATTGACTAGGGGACAACATGTTACTTGCCAAGTGTTAAACTTTTGGAATATACACATTTAAACCCTGTTTCCACTGTTTTTTTTTTCAAAGATTTATCCCCATATAAAATAGGGAAATATTTGTGTATAATTTTACAAATAGAGGAATATTGAGTGGAATATTGGGTAATAAAATGGGGTGCCATATCACCATCACTGTTCTTATTTGTACGTTGTCTACTCTTGCTACTCTCAACTTTTTGGTCATCCCCTTTCAAAAGATCAACATGTTTAGACATGTTATTAAGGAGGGTAGCTGAATAACCTCTATTAGAGAGGCGGCTTTTTATTTTGCTGCTTTCAGTCACAAAATCCTTCGGATCAGAGCAAATTCTTTTTGCTCTGAGAAATTGGCCTTTAGTTATCCCCCTAAAACCTGACGTGGGTGTGCACTCTTGGCGTGCAATATGGTGTTTCCAGATATAGGTTTGCGAAACAATTTGGTTTGAATCTTATTTTCCACAGTGTCACCCATTAGGGTGACATCAAGAAAATTAATGGTATCTGTATGCCATTCATGGGTAAATTTGACCCCATTCGTGTCACAATTAAGATATTTAACAAAATTCTCAGCACTCTCCTGGCCTCCCCCCCAAACAAATAAAAGATCATCAATAAATCTTCTGTAGAAGATGATATATTCAGAGAAAGGATTACTATCTGCATAAGTACAGTTCCGCTCTAACCATCCCATAAAGATGTTGGCGTACGCGGGGGCAAATTTAGCCCCCATAGCTGTTCCCTGTATCTGCAGATAGTAATCCTCCTCAAATAAAAAATAATTATGTTCAAGGAGGAAGCCAGTAGTGCGAAGAATAAATTGTAAATGCTCAGGTTCCAATTCATAACAAAGTTCAAAAAATACTTGACAGCTTGTAGGCCCATATGATGGGGGATGGTTGAATATAACGAAACAACGTCAATAGCCAACCAGCTAGATTCTTCAGTCCAAGGAATGCTCCTGAGTGATTCAAGAACATGCATAGTATCTTTAATGAAGCTGGGAAGACTAACCACAATAGGCTGAAATAGAGTATCCAGCCACTCTGACATAGGCTCAATAAGGAGCTATTCCAGAGACGATAGGTCTTCCTTTAATATTATATAGGCTTTTATGTACCTTTGGCAGATGATGGAATATGGGCGCCACAGGATGATCAACCAAAAGATACTTAGCAGTATCTTGATCCAAGATTCCCAAGCTCATTCAATCATCTACCAAGGATTTAAGTTGTCTCTGGAACTGAAATGTAGGATTACAGGGAAGGACACGATAAGTACTAGTATCACTCAGTTGACAGATAGCCTCATCAATATATTGTTGTCTATCCAGCACTACCACACTACCCCCCTTGTCTGACTGGCGAATGACAATCTGATTATTGTCCTGTAAAGATTTGATCGCCATATTTTCTTTTAAAGACAAGTTGGGTTTTGTGGTGTTGGTGGTGTAATACAGGGCCTGAAGATCTTCAATTACTTTTTTGTGATATAGTTCTAGTATTTTCCCCCTACTCTGTATTGGGTAGAATACAGAACGTGGTTTGAAACGAGGATGAATGACAGTATTTTCCCCATCTCCCTGGAGCTCACTTTCATGAGCTAAAGATTCAAGGGTGGCTAAATCTCTAGCCTCATTAAAGCTAAGTTCTGTTTTTCTATCCACATTATCAGATATATGATCTGAATAATGGTTCTCAATAAGATCGCTGTCAAAATGTTTTCTCAATGTGAGCTTTCTCACAAATTTATTAACATCTAGGATTGTCCTAAATAAGTTAAAATTCCTTGCTGGTGAGAAACCTAAACCCAAATTTAGCACTTTCCTCTCAAGTTAACTTAATTCATAGGATGATAGGTTAATAACATTATTCTCTTTTAATGTGGTATCAAGCCCTTCATGTCTCTGAGGCAATACCGATGGCTGAATCTCTGGTTTCCCTGTATACCTCCCCCCTCTGGTTGTGTCTGGACCAAGGGAAAACCCTGTTTTTCTACCTGATCTTTATGAAGAATACCTCTAGGAGGTTGTTTAGCTCCAGTATTAGACTGCACTGGTGCTACTTGTGTTATACCCTTAATAGATTTTTAGGTATTGCACCTTGTTCAATCAATTTAGGTTTAGACTTATATTGATGTTTATTTTTATCCTTGTGTGATTGTTCAGTGTCTATAATAGCATGTGTGTCTACAATGGCATTGATAGTATGTTCTAAATGTACTATGTCTGAATCTCCAGCTAAATTAACCTGATTATCCTCATATCCAGAGGCCATACTGTCTTCCCCGGAGGAAGAGGCAAACTGCGATGAACAATCTTCATCAGTTGTCTCTGCATCCGAGAAACTCTTTTCTGGTTTCTCCGCTGATTATACCTCCTACGTCTAGCTGGCGGCCTGTCATGGTAACAGTGTTGTCATTGGTATTCTTTGGTTTATTGTACCCTTGTGATATCTGTTTATAGTGTCTGGTTTTCTGCCAAATAAATACATTTCCTGTGGAATAATCCCTCTGATCTCAGAGAAATTTTACATGTTTAGTTTGAATAATATCTGATTTAGCACTCTCTACTACATTTTGCAACAATTTATCAAATTCTGCATATTCTATAGCATCTCTATAGTGATTCAAATCAATTTGTAATTTCTTAATGTCATCCCATCAACTGAGTGATACTAGTATTTATCGTGTCCTTCCCTGTAATCCTACATTTCAGTTCCAGAGACAACTTAAATCCTTGGTAGATGATAGAATGAGCTTGGGCATCTTGGATCAAGATACTGCTAAGTATCTTTTGGTTGATCATCCTGTGGTGCCCATATTCCATCATATGCCAAAGGTACATAAAAGCCTATATAATGTTAAAGGAAGACCTATCGTCTCTGGAATAGGCTCCTTATTTGAGCCTATGTCAGAGTGGCTGGATACTCTATTTCAGCCTATTGTGGTTAGTCTTCCCAGCTTCATTAAAGATACTATGCATGTTCTTGAATCACTCAGGAGCATTCCTTGGACTGAAGAATCTAGCTGGTTGGCTATTGACGTTGTTTCGTTATATTCAACCATCCCCATCATATGGGCCTACAAGCTAAATAAGTTAAAATTCCTTGCTGGTGAGAAACCTAAACCCAAATTTAGCACTTTCCTCTCAAGTTGACTTAATTCATAGGATGATAGGTTAATAACATTATCCTCTTTTAATGTGGTATCAAGCCCTTCATGTCTCTGAGGCAATACCGATGGCTGAATCTCTGGTTTCCCTGTATACCTCCCCCCTCTGGTTGTGTCTGGACCAAGGGAAAACCCTGTTTTTCTACCTGATCTTTATGAAGAATACCTCTAGGAGGTTGTTTAGCTCCAGTATTAGACTGCACTGGTGCTACTTGTGTTATACCCTTAATAGATTTTTTAGGTATTGCACCTTGTTCAATCAATTTAGGTTTAGACTTATATTGATGTTTATTTTTATCCTTGTGTGGTTGTTCAGTGTCTATAATAGCATGTGTGTCTACAATGGCATTGATAGTATGTTCTAAATGTACTATGTCTGAATCTCCAGCTAAATTAACCTGATTATCCTCATATCCAGAGGCCATACTGTCTTCCCCGGAGGAAGAGGCAAACTGCGATGAACAATCTTCATCAGTTGTCTCTGCATCCGAGAAACTCTTTTCTGGTTTCTCCGCTGATTATACCTCCTACATCTAGCTGGCGGCCTGTCATGGTAACAGTGTTGTCATTGGTATTCTTTGGTTTATTGTACCCTTGTGATATCTGTTTATAGTGTCTGGTTTTCTGCCAAATAAATACATTTCCTGTGGAATACTCCCTCTGATCTCAGAGAAATTTTACATGTTTAGTTTGAATAATATCTGATTTAGCACTCTCTACTACATTTTGCAACAATTTATCAAATTCTGCATATTTTATAGCATCTCTATAGTGATTCAAATCAATTTGTAATTTCTTAATGTCATCCCGTCAACTGAGTGATACTAGTACTTATCGTGTCCTTCCCTGTAATCCTACATTTCAGTTCCAGAGACAACTTAAATCCTTGGTAGATGATGGAATGAGCTTGGGCATCTTGGATCAAGATACTGCTAAGTATCTTTTGGTTGATCATTCTGTGGTGCCCATATTCCATCATCTGCCAAAGGTACATAAAAGCCTATATAATGTTAAAGGAAGACCTATCGTCTCTGGAATAGGCTCCTTATTTGAGCCTATGTCAGAGTGGCTGGATACTCTATTTCAGCCTATTGTGGTTAGTCTTCCCAGCTTCATTAAAGATACTATGCATGTTCTTGAATCACTCAGGAGCATTCCTTGGACTGAAGAATCTAGCTGGTTGGCTATTGACGTTGTTTCGTTATATTCAACCATCCCCTATCATATGGGCCTACAAGCTGTCAAGTATTTTTTGGAACTTTGTTATTGGAACCTGAGCATTTACAATTTATTCTTCGCACTACTGGCTTCCTCCTTGAACATAATTATTTTTTTATTTGAGGAGGATTACTATCTGCAGATACAGGGAACAGCTATGGGGGCTAAATTTGCCACCGCGTACGCCAACATCTTTATGGGATGGTTAGAGCGGAACTGTATATATGCAAATAGTAATCCTTTCTCTGAATATATCATCTTCTATAGAAGATTTATTGATGATCTTTTATTTGTTTGGGGGGGAGGCCAGGAAAGTGCTGAGAATTTTGTTAAATATCTTAATTGTGACACGAATGGGGTCAAATTTACCCATGAATGGCATACAGATACCATTAACTTTCTTGATGTCACCCTAATGGGTGACACTGTGGAAAGTAAGATTCAAACCAAATTGTTTCGCAAACCTATATCTGGAAACACCATATTGCACGCCAAGAGTGCACACCCACGTCATGTTTTTAGGGGGATAGCTAAAGGCCAATTTCTAAGAGCAAAAAGAATTTTCTCTGATCCGAAGGATTTTGCGACTGAAAGCAGCAAAATAAAAGCCGCCTCTCTAATAGAGGTTATTCAGCTACCCTCCTTAATAACATGTCTAAACATGTTGATCTTTTGAAAGGGGATGACCAAAAAGTTGAGAGTAGAAAGAGTAGACAACGTACAAATAAGAACAGTGATGGTGATATGGCACCCCTTTTTATTACCCAATATTCCACTCAATATACTTCTATTTGTAAAATTATACACAAATATTTCCCTATTTTATATGGGGATAAATCTTTGAAAAAAACAGTGGAAACAGGGTTTAAATGTGTATATTCCAAAAGTTTAACACTTGGCAACATGTTGTCCCCTAGTCAATTACCCAGTACTCGTCCATCTAGTACTTGGTTAACTACCAATGGTACTTTTAGATGTGGAAATCAACACTGTAAAGCTTGCGATTACATCAAAGTAGGTAACTCTTTTCAGTCATATACTACTGGTCAAACTTTTAACACAAAAGGTTGCATTATTTGTTCGGCGTCCTTTGTGGTGTACCTAGTGGAATGTGTAGTCCACAATTTACAGTATGTAGGTATGACCACTAGGGACGACAGAACAAGGATCAGAGAGTATCTAGCTTATATCAAAAATTAGTCACATTGCTCAGAACTCTCTAGACACTTTCTAGATATACATGAAGGGTGTGTTAAAAGCTTCAAGTGGTGTGCTATTGAACCCATTAACAATCCAAAAAGAGAAGGTGACAAGTCAAAAATCCTGTCTAGACAAGAAGCGTTTTGGATCTTTAAGTTGTCCACACTAGTATCAAAAGGTTTCAATTCGGAATTTGATCTAATAAATTATTGGGAATGATCATTTCTCCTGTATGTGCATATGTTTATACAAGTATGTCTGTATATCTTGTATTCTGGTGCCACTTTTTCTTTTTCATTTCTTATTTCTTTTCTCTTTTCTTATTATATATTTCCCTTTTTTTTCATGTGTTACCAGTATCATTATTTATCTACCTATGTGGAGATATTGACATACACGTATATATATATATATATATATATATATATATATATATATATATATATACAGGGAGTGCAGAATTATTAGGCAAGTTGTATTTTTGAGGATTAATTTTATTATTGAACAACAACCATGTTCTCAATGAACCCAAAAAACTCATTAATATCAAAGCTGAATATTTTTGGAAGTAGTTTTTAGTTTGTTTTTAGTTTTAGCTATTTTAGGGGGATATCTGTGTGTGCAGGTGACTATTACTGTGCATAATTATTAGGCAACTTAACAAAAACCAAATATATACCCATTTCAATTATTTATTTTTACCAGTGAAACCAATATAACATCTCAACATTCACAAATATACATTTCTGACATTCAAAAACAAAACAAAAACAAATCAGTGACCAATATAGCCACCTTTCTTTGCAAGGACACTCAAAAGCCTGCCATCCATGGATTCTGTCAGTGTTTTGATCTGTTCACCATCAACATTGCATGCAGCAGCAACCACAGCCTCCCAGACACTGTTCAGAGAGGTGTACTGTTTTCCCTCCTTGTAAATCTCACATTTGATGATGGACCACAGGTTCTCAAAGGGGTTCAGATCAGGTGAACAAGGAGGCCATGTCATTAGATTTTCTTCTTTTATACCCTTTCTTGCCAGCCACGCTGTGGAGTACTTGGACGCGTGTGATGGAGCATTGTCCTGCATGAAAATCATGTTTTTCTTGAAGGATGCAGACTTCTTCCTGTACCACTGCTTGAAGAAGGTGTCTTCCAGAAACTGGCAGTAGGACTGGGAGTTGAGCTTGACTCCATCCTCAACCCGAAAAGGCCCCACAAGCTCATCTTTGATGATACCAGCCCAAACCAGTACTCCACCTCCACCTTGCTGGCGTCTGAGTCGGACTGGAGCTCTCTGACCTTTACCAATCCAGCCACGGGCCCATCCATCTGGCCCATCAAGACTCACTCTCATTTCATCAGTCCATAAAACCTTAGAAAAATCAGTCTTGAGATATTTCTTGGCCCAGTCTTGACGTTTCAGCTTGTGTGTCTTGTTCAGTGGTGGTCGTCTTTCAGCCTTTCTTACCTTGGCCATGTCTCTGAGTATTGCACACCTTGTGCTTTTGGGCACTCCAGTGATGTTGCAGCTCTGAAATATGGCCAAACTGGTGGCAAGTGGCATCTTGGCAGCTGCACGCTTGACTTTTCTCAGTTCATGGGCAGTTATTTTGCGCCTTGGTTTTTCCACATGCTTCTTGTGACCCTGTTGATTTTTTTGAATGAAACGCTTGATTGTTCGATGATCACGCTTCAGAAGCTTTGCAATTTTAAGAGTGCTGCATCCCTCTGCAAGATATCTCACTATTTTTTACTTTTCTGAGCCTGTCAAGTCCTTCTTTTGACCCATTTTGCCAAAGGAAAGGAAGTTGCCTAATAATTATGCACACCTGATATAGGGTGTTGATGTCATTAGACCACACCCCTTCTCATTACGGAGATGCGCATCACCTAATATGCTTAATTGGTAGTAGGCTTTTGAGCCTATACAGCTTGGAGTAAGACAACATGCATAAAGAGGATGATGTGGTCAAAATACTAATTTGCCTAATAATTCTGCACTCCTTGTATATATATATATATATATATATATATATATATATATATATATATATATATATATATATATATATATATATATATATATTTCTAAGGTAATTTTGTGATAATGCTTGCAATGGGGAGGAATTGAATTGTAGATGCACAGGAAAAAAAGGGAAGGGGGAAGATGATATATTGAAAATAACAATTTATCAAGAGCCTACCTCTCCACTAAACCACAACTAGGTGTGCTATCTTGATTTTCAAGGAGGTTTTCAGCAAAGCTCTGATGATTAGCTGCCATAAAGGCTCATGTCATACTACTAAATGTTGTCAAGGGTCAGAAGATATATTAAAAAAAGCTGAAAAAAGTGCCTTCAAGTGAATACTGAAAACACTGGCAGTGCAGATGATTGTGACATAATGTCCTTAAGAATGTGGTTGGCATTGCAAGGTTAATTTTTGCAGCCTGTTTGTGGATAAATCTGCCTTCTGGTCCGTTTGGAACAAATTAACCTTGCCAACCACATTCTTCAGGGCTTAAAAAAAATATGAATGTTACAATCATCTGCACTGCCACTAAGTCTCTCTAAAGTGTTTTCTGATTCACTGTACAGCACAACTGGTGGAATAAATTAGAAGCCGAGAAGCATATACACAGTTGCACCCCTCATCCCCTCTACACACACGCTGCACGGACACAATTGCAACCCTCATCGTTGGATGAGATCTCAGAGATGAGAGATCCGATGATGATCCTGATTCCTAGCAGGCACAGCTACTTCTCTCGCCCGACTGCTCAGTCCTCCTGCTCAGTTCACCACGTGCCCACGTACTGCTATACTGGCTGCCTGCTGCTGTCACTGTGCTGCCTCTAAGCTCTAACAAATACTTCTGCGCAGTTAAAATTGTGTGAGTGTGCGCACGGTCGGCACGTGGATGGGCAGAGCTAAGCAGGAGCCACAACAGGGTAATATCTTAAACGTATAACTGATGTGTATATTTTTTGTTAGTAATAGCTGAGTTAGAAAAGATAGTTGGCCTATTAGAAACCAATATTTTTGGCAGCTTCAAAGTAAAATCATTCCCTACTTCCTATAAGGTAACAATTTGGCTGTTTTCTAGTCAGGTTTTAGCAACTTTTAGACTGCAAAACCAAGAATTCTGTCAGGAAAAAAGAATTCCCTGTTGCCAGGGCAAAAACACAAAATTGGTACCATCTTCCTTTTATCTTGCCATCACTTCATTTCTCAATCCATAGACCCTATATTTTTTACCCTTTGTTCTCTATTTTTTTTATCATTCCACTTTGAAACTGAACAGTTTAATAGACATAATTGGAGCGCCTTTCGTTATATCACAGAATAGAAAAGCAATGGGTCTCCCCTCTTAGGAAGCAATCAGTGCATTAGGCCCTCAGGACTCAAACTGCATTTAACAAGACTTAGGGTTAAGGGATTTTCACAGTCTAATTGCAGACGATGATAGAAGATGTTGTAATGTTATGTTGCGTCACAGTTTCACTTGCCTTGCCTTAGATGTTGCCACAAACTGCTCCTGTGTCTTGTCCTATGCTCCTAAACCTCAGCCTGCTGCAGTGCCGCAGCTGCCGCCTCTAAATGCGCACTTAAAAACACAATTTATGCTTACCTGATAAATGTATTTCTCTTATGGTGTATCCAGTCCACGGATCATCCATTACTTGTGGGATATTCTCATTCCCAACAGGAAGTTGCAAGAGGACACCCACAGCAGAGCTGTAATATAGCTCCTCCCCTAACTGTCATAGCCAGTCATTCGACCGAAAACAAGCCGAGAAAGGAGGAACCATAGGGTGCAGTGGTTACTGTAGTTTAAATTTAAAAATGACCTGCCTTAAAATGACAGGGCGGGCCGTGGACTGGATACACCACAAGAGAAATAAATTTATCAGGTAAGCATAAATTGTGTTTTCTCTTGTAAGGTGTATCCAGTCCACGGATCATCCATTACTTGTGGGATACCAATACCAAAGCTAAAGTACACGGATGAAGGGAGGGACAAGGCAGGTACTTAAATGGAAGGAACTACTGCCTGTAAAACCTCTCTCACAAATATAGCCTCAGAAGAAGCAAAAGTATCAAATTTGTAAAATTTTGAAAAAGTATGAAGCGAAGAACAAGTCTCCGCCTTGCAAATCTGTTCAACAGAAGCCTCAATTTTAAAGGCCCAAGTGGAAGCCACAGCTCTAGTGGAATGAGCTGTAATCCTTTCAGGAGGCTGCTGTCCAGCAGTCTCATAGGCTAAGCGGATTATGCTTCTTAGCCAAAAAGAAAGAGAGGTTGCCGAAGCCTTTTGACCTCTCCTCTGTCCAGAGTAGACACAAACAAAGCAGATGTTTGACGAAAATCTTTAGTAGCTTGTAAGTAAAACTTTAAAGCACGGACCACGTCCAGATTGTGTAATAGACGTTCCTTCTTCGAAGAAGGATTAGGACACAAGGATGGAACAACAATCTCTTGATTGATATTCTTGTTAGATACCACCTTAGGTAAGAACCCAGGTTTGGTACGCAGGACTACCTTATCCATATGAAAAATCAGATAAGGAGAATCACATTATAAGGCAGATAGCTCAGAGACTCTACAAGCCGAGGAAATAGCTACCAAAAAAAAAAACTTTCCAAGATAAAAGTTTGATATCTATGGAATGAAGAGGTTCAAACGGAACTCCTTGAAGAACCTTAAGGACCAAATTTAAGCTCCATGGTGGAGCAACAGGTTTAAACACAGGCTTGATTCTAACTAAAGCCTGACAAAATGCCTGAACGTCTGGAACATCTGCCAGACGCTTGTGCAAAAGAATAGACAGAGCAGAAATCTGTCCCTTTAAGGAACTAGCTGACAATCCTTTTTCCAAACCTTCTTGGAGAAAAGATAATATCCTGGGAATCCTGACCTTACTCCATGAGTAACCCTTGGATTCACACCAATAAAGATATTTACGCCATATCTTATGTTAAATTTTCCTGGTGACAGGCTTTCGTGCCTGTATTAAGGTATCAATAACTGACTCGGGGAAGCCACGCTTTGATAAAATCAAGCGTTCAATCTCCAGGCAGTCAGCCTCAGAGAAATTAGATTTGGATGGTTGAAAGGACCCTGAAGTAGAAGGTCCTGTCTCAGAGGCAGAGACCATGGTGGAAAGGATGACATGTCCACTAGATCTGCATACCAGGTCCTGCGTGGCCACGCAGGTGCTATCAGAATCACCGATGCTCTCTCCTGCTTGATCTTGGCAATCAGTCGAGGGAGCAGAGGAAACAGTGGAAACACATAAGCCAGGTTGAAAGACCAGGGCGCTGCTAGAGCATCTATCAGTGTCGCCTTGGGATCCCTGGACCTGGATCCGTAACATGGAAGCATGGCGTTCTGGCGAGACGCCATGAGATCCAGTTCTGGTTTGCCCCAACGATGAATCAGTTGTGCAAAAACCTCCAGATGGAGTTCCCACTCTCCCGGATGAAAAGTCTGACGACTTAGAAAATCCGCCTCCCAGTTCTCTACACCTGGGATATGGATAGCTGATAGGTGGCAAGAGTGAATCTCTGCCCAGCGAATTATTTTTGAAACTTCTAACATCGCTAGGGAACTTCTTGTTCCCCCTTGATGGTTGATGTAAGCTACAGTTGTGATGTTGTCCGACTGAAATCTGATGTACCTCAGAGTTGCTAACTGAGGCCAAGCCTGAAGAGCATTGAATATTGCTCTTAGTTCCAGAATATTTATTGGAAGGAGAGACTCCTCCTGAGTCCACGATCCCTGAGCCTTCAGGGAATTCCAGACTGCACCCCAACCTAGAAGGCTGGCATCTGTTGTTACAATTGTCCAATCTGGCCTGTGAAAGGTCATACCTTTGGACAGATGGACCCGAGATAGCCACCAGAGAAGAGAATCCCTGGTCTCTTGGTCCAGATTCAGTTGAGGGGACAAATCTGTGTAATCCCTGTTCCACTGACTGAGCATGCATAGTTGCAGCGGTCTGAGATGTAAGCGTGCAAACGGCACTATGTCCATTGCCGCTACCATTAAGCCGATTACTTCCATACACTGAGCCACCGAAGGGCGCGGAATGGAATGAAGAACCCGGCAGGAATTTAGAAGCTTTGATAACCTGGACTCCGTCAGGTAAATTTTCATTTCTACAGAATCTATCAGAGTCCGTAGAAAGAAAACTCTTGTGAGTGGGGATAGAGAACTCTTTTCCTCGTTCACTTTCCACCCATGCGACCTCAGAAATGCCAGTACTACGTCCGTATGAGACTTGGCAATTTGGAAGATTGACGCCTGTATCAGGATGTCGTCTAAATAAGGGGCTACTGCTATGCCCCGCGGCCTTAGGACCGCCAGAAGCGACCCTAGAACCTTTGTAAAGATTCTTGGGGCTGTAGCTAATCCAAAGGGAAGAGCTACAAACTGGTAATGCCTGTCTAGAAAGGCAAACCTGAGAAACCGATGATGATCTTTGTGTATCGGAATGTGAAGATAAGCATCCTTTAGATCCACTGTAGTCATATATTGACCCTCCTGGATCATTGGTAGGATGGTACGAATAGTTTCCATCTTGAATGATGGAACTTTGAGGAATTTGTTTAAGATCTTTAGATCCAAAATTGGTCTAAAGGTTCCCTCTTTTTTGGGAACCACAAACAGATTTCAGTAAAAACCCTGTCCCTGTTCCTCCTTTGGAACTGGATGGATCACTCCCATAACTAGGAGGTCTCGTACACAGTGTAAGAATGCCTCTCTCTTTATCTGGTTTGCAGATAATTGTGAAAGGTGAAATCTCCCTTTTGGGGGGAAGCTTTGAAGTCCAGGAGATATCCCTGGGATATAATTTCCAACGCCCAGGGATCCTGAACATCTCTTGTCCACGCCTGGGCGAAGAGTGAAAGTCTGCCCCCTACTAGATCCGTTATCGGATAGGGGGCCGTTCCTTCATGCTGTCTTAGAGGCAGAAGCAGGCTTTTTGGCCTGCTTACCTTTTTTCCAGGTCTGGATTGGTCTCCAGACCGTCTTGGATTGAGCAAAAGTTCCCTCTTGTTTAGCATTAGAGGAAATTGATGCCGCACCTGCCTTGAAGTTTCGAAAAGCACGAAAATTAGACTGTTTGGCCCTAGATTTGGACCTGTTCTGAGGAAGGGCATGACCTTTTCCTCCAGTGATATCAGCAATAATCTCCTTCAAACCAGGCCCGAATAGGGTCTGCCCCTTGAAGGGAATGTTAAGTAGCTTGGTCAGCTGAAGTCACGTCAGCTGACCATGATCTAAGCCATAGCACTCTGCGCGCCTGTATAGCAAAAGCAGAATTCTTAGCCGTTAGTTTAGTCAAATGAACAATGGCATCAGAATAAAAGAATTGGCTAGCTTAAGTGCTCTAACTTTGCCAAGTATGTCATCCAATGGAGTCGCTACCTGTAAAGCCTCTTCCAGAGACTCAAACCAGTACGCCGCAGCAGCAGTGACAGGGGCAATGCATGCAAGGGGCTGTAGGATAAAACCTTGTTGAATAAATATTTTCTTAAGGTAACCTCTAATTTTTTATCCATTGGATCTAAAAAAAAAAGCACAACTGTCCTCGACAGGGATAGTAGAACGCTTTACTAGAGTAGAAACTGCTCGCTCCACCTTAGGGACTGTCTGCCATAAGTCCCGTGTGGTGGCGTCTATTGGAAACATTTTTCTAAAAATAGGAGGGGAAGAGAACGGCACACCTGGTCTATCCCATTCCTTATTAATAATTTCTGTAAACCTTTTAGGTATTTGGAAAAACATCAGTACACACCGGCACTGCATAGTATTTATCCAGTCTACACAATTTCTCTGGCACTGCAATGGTATCACAGTCATTCAGAGCAGCTAAAACCTCCCTAAGCAACACGCGGAGGTGTTCAAGCTTAAATTTAAATGTAGAAATATTAGAATCAGGTATCTTTCCTGAGTCATTAACATCACCCACTGACTGAAGCTCTCTTTCCTCAGCTTCTGCATATTGTGAGGCAGTTTCAGACATGGTTCTTAAAGCATCAGTATGCTCTGCATTTTGTCTCACCCCAGAGCTATTTCGCTTACCTCTAAGTTCAGGTAGTCTGGCTAGTACCGCTGACAGTGTATTATCCATGACTGCCACCATGTCTTGTAAAGTAAACGCTATGGGCGCCCTAGATGTACTTGGCGCCATTTGAGCGTGAGTCCCTTAAGTTACAATTGTCCAATCTGGCCTGTGAAAGGTCATACCTTTGGACAGATGGACCCGAGATAGCCACCAGAGAAGAGAATCCCTGGTCTCTTGGTCCAGATTCAGTTGAGGGGACAAATCTGTGTAATCCCCGTTCCACTGACTGAGCATGCATAGTTGCAGCGGTCTGAGATGTAAGCGTGCAAACGGCACTATGTCCATTGCCGCTACCATTAAGCCGATTACTTCCATACACTGAGCCACCGAAGGGCGCGGAATGGAATGAAGAACCCAGCAGGAATTTAGAAGCTTTGATAACCTGGACTCCGTCAGGTAAATTTTCATTTCTACAGAATCTATCAGAGTCCGTAGAAAGGAAACTCTTGTGAGTGTGAATAGAGAACTCTTTTCCTCGTTCACTTTCCACCCATGCAACCTCAGAAATGCCAGTACTACGTCCGTATGAGACTTGGCAATTTGGAAGATTGACGCCTGTATCAGGATGTTGTCTAAATAAGGGGCTACTGCTATGCCCCGCGGCCTTAGGACCGCCAGAAGCGACCCTAGAACCTTTGTAAAGATTCTTGGGGCTGTAGCTAATCCAAAGGGAAGAGCTACAAACTGGTAATGCCTGTCTAGAAAGGCAAACCTGAGAAACCGATGATGATCTTTGTGTATCGGAATGTGAAGATAAGCATCCTTTAGATCCACTGTAGTCATATATTGACCCTCCTGGATCATTGGTAGGATGGTACGAATAGTTTCCATCTTGAATGATGGAACTTTGAGGAATTTGTTTAAGATCTTTAGATCCAAAATTGGTCTGAAGGTTCCCTCTTTTTTGGGAACCACAAACAGATTTCAGTAAAAACCCTGTCCCTGTTCCTCCTTTGGAACTGGATGGATCACTCCCATAACTAGGAGGTCTCGTACACAGTGTAAGAATGCCTCTCTCTTTATCTGGTTTGCAGATAATTGTGAAAGGTGAAATCTCCCTTTTGGGGGGGAAGCTTTGAAGTCCAGGAGATATCCCTGGGATATAATTTCCAACGCCCAGGGATCCTGAACATCTCTTGCCCACGCCTGGGCGAAGAGTGAAAGTCTGCCCCCTACCAGATCCGTTACCGGATAGGGGGCCGTTCCTTCATGCTGTCTTAGAGAAGTCTGCCCCCTACCAGATCCGTTACCGGATAGGGGGCCGTTCCTTCATGCTGTCTTAGAGGCAGCAGCAGGCTTTTTGGCCTGCTTACCTTTTTTCCAGGTCTGCATTGGTCTCCAGACCGTCTTGGATTGAGCAAAAGTTCCCTCTTGTTTAGCATTAGAGGAAATTGATGCCGCACCTGCCTTGAATTTTCGAAAAGCACGAAAATTAGACTGTTTGGCCCTAGATTTGGACCTGTTCTGAGGAAGGGCATGACCTTTTCCTCCAGTGATATCAGCAATAATCTCCTTCAAACCAGGCCCGAATAGGGTCTGCCCCTTGAAGGGAATGTTAAGTAGCTTGGTCAGCTGAAGTCACTTCAGCTGACCATGATCTAAGCCATAGCGCTCTGCGCGCCTGTATAGCAAAAGCAGAATTCTTAGCCGTTAGTTTAGTCAAATGAACAATGGCATCAGAATAAAAGAATTGGCTAGCTTAAGTGCTCTAACTTTGCCAAGTATTTCATCCAATGGAGTCGCTACCTGTAAAGCCTCTTCCAGAGACTCAAACCAGTACGCCGCAGCAGCAGTGACAGGGGCAATGCATGCAAGGGGCTGTAGGATAAAAGCTTGTTGAATAAATATTTTCTTAAGGTAACCTCTAATTTTTTATCCATTGGATCTAAAAAAAAAAGCACAACTGTCCTTGACAGGGATAGTAGAACGCTTTACTAGAGTAGAAACTGCTCCCTCCACCTTAGGGACTGTCTGCCATAAGTCCCGTGTGGTGGCGTCTATTGGAAACATTTTTCTAAAAATAGGAGGGGAAGAGAACGGCACACCTGGTCTATCCCATTCCTTATTAATAATTTCTGTAAACCTTTTAGGTATTTGGAAAAACATCAGTACACACCGGCACTGCATAGTATTTATCCAGTCTACACAATTTCTCTGGCACTGCAATGGTATCACAGTCATTCAGAGCAGCTAAAACTTCCCTAAGCAACACGCGGAGGTGTTCAAGCTTAAATTTAAATGTAGAAATATTAGAATCGGGTATCTTTCCTGAGTCATTAACATCACCCACTGACTGAAGCTCTCTTTCCTCAGCTTCTGCATATTGTGAGGCAGTTTCAGACATGGTTCTTAAAGCGTCAGTATGCTCTGCATTTTGTCTCACCCCAGAGCTATCTCGCTTACCTCTAAGTTCAGGTAGTCTGGCTAATACCGCTGACAGTGTATTATCCATGACTGCCGCCATGTCTTGTAAAGTAAACGCTATGGGCGCCCTAGATGTACTTGGCGCCATTTGAGCGTGAGTCCCTTAAGCGGGAGTCAAAGGGTCTGACACGTGGGGAAAGTTAGACGGCATAACTTCCCCTCGTCAGATTCCTCTGGTGATAATTTTTTTTTTAAAGACAGAAAATTATCTTTATTGCATAAAATGAAATCAGTACATTTGGTACACATTCTAAGAGGGGGTTCCACCATGGCTTTTAAACATAATAAACAAGGAGTTTCTCATTGCTAGTTTATACAGACTAGCAATGAGACTAGCAAGCTTGGAAAACACTTTAAATCAAGTTAACAAGCAAATATAAAAAACGGTACTGTGCCTTTAAGAGAAACAAATTTTGTCCGAATTTGAAAAACAGTGAAAAAATGCAGTAAATCAAACGAAATTTTTACAGTGTGTATAATAGGCTAACAGAGCATTGTACCCACTTGCAAATGGATGATTAACCCCTTAGTTCAAAAAACGGATAAAAAAAACGAAATAGACGTTTTTTAACAGTCACAACCAACTGCCACAGCAAGCTGTGGCCCTACCTTCCCCAATAAACGACTTTGGAAAGCCTTTGGGCCCTTTAGAGATGTCCTATAGCATTCAGAGGGCCTTTGAGGGAAGCTGGATGTCACAGTTTGTAATTTTAAGTGCACCAACTGTAACTTTTTATACTACAACAGTGGAAAGCTTAAGGAAACTGTTTCTAGTCAAAATTTAAGCCAGCCATGTGGAAAAAACTAGGCCCCAATAAAGTTTTATCACCAAAGCATATATAAAAACGATTAAACATGCCAGCAAACGTTTTATATTGCAATATCATAAGGGTATTACCCCTGGGAGTAAGCATGATACCAGTCGTTATTAAATCACTGTATTCAGGCTTAACTTACATTAATCCGGTATCAGCAGCATTTTCTAGTGTTTTCCATCTCTAGAAAAAATTATAACTGCACATACCTGATAGCAGAATAAACTGCACGCCATTCTCTCGCTGAAGTTACCTCATCTGTGTAATCCCCTCAGACATATGTGAGAACAGCAATGGATCTTAGTTACAACCTGCTAAGATCATAGAAACCTCAGGCAGATTCTTCTTCTATTTACTGCCTGAGATAAAATAGCACAACTCCGGTACTATTTAAAAATAACAAACTTTTGATTGAAGAAAATAAACTAGCTATATTTAACCACTCTCTCCTACAACGTCCTTGCTTGTTGAGAGTTGCAAGAGAATGACTGGGTATGACAGTTAGGGGAGGAGCTATATTACAGCTCTGCTGTGGGTGTCCTCTTGCAACTTCCTGTTGGGAATGAGAATATCCCACAAGTAATGGATGATCCGTGGACTGGATACACCTTACAAGAGAAATTGTGTGCGCACGGCGTGCCTCATCACATGTGGGTGGGTGGAGCTGAGCACTTACCTGCTCGGACGGCAGTTCCTTCCTTCTCAATTCCAACTTTACTTAAGTGACTAGTCTCCAGTTGATGAGGCTAAGATGTCCAGCCACCACAGTACCACACTCGCACTAAGTCCTCCATCACCACCGGCCGGCGGCCACACATATCAGAAACCCCACCCACAAAAAAAATCCAAAGCCCCAAAAAAAAAAAAAAAAATTATATATACATTTTAAAAAATCCTGCTTCAGTGATGCATTTGGGCCGATTTGCCCGACTTGTCAGTCCGCCCCTGTTGGTACCTAATTATTTCATCATAATTTTCAATAACCAATTCCACCGAGATACAATTCTGCCTATGGGTAAAAATAATACTTCTTCTGATTTAGTTTTTTCCAGATTGCCCTGATGCCATCATGAAATAGATGTATTAACGAGCGCAAAAAAATATATACTGTTTTGCACAAGTAAACGTACCATTATAGGTTAAAAGGGACGTATATAGTTTTATTTTGTTCTAGAAAGATCCAAATGTCGCAGTGACTATAACAGTCAATTGTATTACACATTTTGTTTGGTCATGTGATCGTAAATTTATTTTATTTTTTCAATACCTTTCTATATCAATGTAAATGGACGAAAAATATTCAAGAAGAATATATAACATTTTTCTTTTTAAACTTTTTTCATAATAAAATACATAATTATATTTTTAAAAGTAACAAATCATGTACATACAAATTGATATTGTATATAAAAATAGTTTTTGTTGTTGCACATTTTTTATAATGTATCAGTTTGTTTTTTAAAAGCTATAAATAATGTTACATTTCATGTTTGGTAACAGAAAAATTAGAATACAAAGGCCTCTAGTTATCAAGCCGTCAACCGCAAATACGCTGGAATTCCGCAGAGTAATTGTGGCGAGGCTGATTCGCCATAGTTATCAAGCCCTACAGACCGGCAAAAGTAGAATCTAGTGACGTAACCTACAATCCGCCGGACTCAGTCCGACACAGATCGATAGTTCCGTCACTCCAGATGTTCCGAATGCAGGTTCGGCACAATCTGACTACTTTTGGAAGTTATCAAAGAACAACCAGGTACGCTCTCCACTATTCCGGCCCAGCGTACCTGGTGTTCAATCCGCCGCCCTGGAGGCGGTGATCCCATAGGAATCAATGGGAGTCTGAGAGCAGCGAGAGCTCATGTTCGCTGCTGCCCGATATTCCATTGATTTCTATTGGAAGTGTCTGCACCTAACACCCTAACATGTACCCCGAGTCTAAACACCCCTAATCTGTCCCCCCCTACACCGCCACCACCTACATTATACTTATTAACCCCTAAAATGCCGCTCCCGGACCCTGCCGCAACTATAATAAATTTATTAACCCCTAAACCGCCGCCACCTACATAATGTTATCAACCCCTATCCTGCCGATCCCGGACCACGCCGCAAATAAATGAATTGTTTAACCCCTAAACCGCCGCCACCTACATTACATTTATTAACCCCTAACCTGCTCCCACCTACACCGTCGCCACCTACAGTACATTGATTAATCCTTAATCTACCCCCCCTACACCGCCGCCACTATATTAAATGAATTAACCCCTAAACCTAAGCCTAACCCTAACACCCCCTAACTTAAATATTATTTAAATTAATCAAAATAAATATTCCTATAATTAAATAAATTAATCCTATTTAAAACTAAATACTTACCTATAAAATAAACCCTAAGGCCTAGATTTGGAGTTTGGCGTTAGCCGTGAAAACCAGCGTTAGAGGCTCCTAACGCTGGTTTTAGGCTACCGCCGTTATTTGGAGTCGTGTAGGTAAGGGTCTAACGCTCACTTTTCAGCCGCAACTTTTCCATACCGCAGATCCCCCTACGCCATTTGCGTATCCTATCTTTTCAATGGGATCTTTCAAACGCTGGTATTTAGAGTAGTTTCTGAAGTGAGCGTTAGAGCTCTAACGACAAAACTCCAGACGCCGAAAAAAAGCAGGAGTTAAGAGCTTTCTGGGCTAACGCCGGTTCATAAAGCTCTTAACTACTGTACCCTAAAGTACACTAACACCCATAAACTACCTATGCACCCCTAAACCGAGGTCCCCCCACATCGCCGCAACTCGATTACATTTTTTTAACCCCTAATCTGCCGACCGCCACCTACGTTATCCTTATGTACCCCTAATCTGCTGCCCCTAACACCGCCGACCCCTGTATTATATTTATTAACCCCTAACCTGCCCCCCTCAACGTCGCCGCCAGCTACTTACAATAATTAACCCCTAATCTGCCGACCGCAAAGCGCCGCCACCTACGTTATCCTTATGTACCCCTAATCTGCTGCCCCTAACACCGCCGACCCCTGTATTATATTTATTAACCCCTAACCTGCCCCCCTCAATGTCGCCGCCAGCTACTTACAATAATTAACCCCTAATCTGCCGACCGCAAAGCGCCGCCACCTACGTTATCCTTATGTACCCCTAATCTGCTGCCCCTAACACCGCCGACCCCTATATTATATTTATTAACGCCTAATCTGCCCCCCTCAACGTCGCCTCCACCTGCCTACACTTATTAACCCCTAATCTGCCGAGCGGACCTGAGCGCTACTATAATAAAGTTATTAACCCCTAATCCGCCTCACTAACCCTATCATAAATAGTATTAACCCCTAATCTGCCCTCCCTAACATCGCCGACACCTAACTTCAATTATTAACCCCTAATCTGACGACCGGAGCTCACCGCTACTATAATAAATGGATTAACCCCTAAAGCTAAGTCTAACCCTAACACTAACACCCCCCTAAGTTAAATATAATTTACATCTAACGAAATTAATTAACTCTTATTAAATAAATTATTCCTATTTAAAGATAAATACTTACCTGTAAAATAAATCCTAATATAGCTACAATATAAATTATAATTACATTGTAGCTATTTTAGGATTAATATTTATTTTACAGGTAACTTTGTAATTATTTTAACCAGGTACAATAGCTATTAAATAGTTAAGAACTATTTAATAGTTACCTAGTTAAAATAATAACAAAATTACCTGTAAAATAAGTCCTAACCTAAGTTATAATTAAACCTAACACTACCCTATCAATAAATTAATTAAATAAAATACCTACAATTACCTACAATAAAACCTAACACTACACTATCAATAAATAAATTAAATACAATTTCTACAAATAACTACAATTACATAAACTAACTAAAGTACAAAAAATAAAAAAGAACTAAGTTACAAAAAATAAAAAAATATTTACAAACATAAGAAAAATATTACAACAATTTTAAACTAATTACACCTACTCTAAGCCCCCTAATAAAATAACAAAGCCCCCCAAAATAAAAAAATGCCCTACCCTATTCTAAATTAATAAATTTAAAAGCTCTTTTACCTTACCAGCCCTGAACAGGGCCCTTTGCAGGGCATGCCCCAAGAAATTCAGCTCTTTTGCCTGTAAAAAAAAACATACAATACCTCCCCCTCAACATTACAACCCACCACCCACATACCCCTAATCTAACCCAAACCCCCCTTAAATAAACCTAACACTAAGCCCCTGAAGATCTTCCTACCTTGTCTTCACCTCACCGTGTACCACCGATCGGTCCTGGCTCCGATATCTTCATCCAACCCAAGCGGGGGCTAGACATCCACTGAAGAAGTCCAAAATAGGGTCCAAAGTCTTCCTCCTATCCGGCAAGAAGAGGACATCCGGACCGGCAAACATCTTCAACCAAGCGGCATCTTCGATCTTCTTCCATCCGGTGCGGAGCGGGTCCATGTTGAAGCAGCCGATGCGGATCCATCCTCTTCTTCCGGCGTCTCCCGACGAATGACGGTTCCTTTAAGGGACGTCATCCAAGATGGCGTCCCTCGAATTCCGATTGGCTGATTCTATCAGCCAATCGGAATTTAGGTAGGAATATTCTGATTGGCTGATGGAATCAGCCAATCAGAATCAAGTTCAATCCGATTGGCTGATCCAATCAGATTGAGCTCGCATTCTATTGGCTGTTCCGATCAGCCAATAGAATGCAAGCTCAATCTGATTGGCTGATTGGATCAGCCAATCGGATTGAACTTGATTCTGATTGGCTGATTCCATCAGCCAATCAGAATATTCCTACCTTAATTCCGATTGGCTGATAGAATCCTATCAGCCAATCGGAATTCGAGGGACGCCATCTTGGATGACGTCATTTAAAGGAACCGTCATTCGTCGTTCAGTCGTCGGCCAGGATGGATGTTCCGCGGTGGAGGTCTTCAGGATGCTGCCGCTTCGCTCCGGATGGATGCCGCTTGGATGAAGACTTCAATCGGATGGAAGAACTCTTCTGCCCCGCTTGGATGAAGACTTCAGCCGGATCATGGACCTCTTCAGCCCCCCGCTTGGGCTTGGATCAGGACATCGGAGGAGCTCTTCTGGACCGATCGGTGAACCTGGTATGGTGAAGACAAGGTAGGATGATCTTCATGGGCTTAGTGTTAGGTTTATTTAAGGGGGGTTTGGGTTAGATTAGGGGTATGTGGGTGGTGGGTTGTAATGTTGGGGGGGGGTATTGTATGTTTTTTTTTACAGGCAAAAGAGCTGATTTTCTTGGGGCATGCCCCGCAAAGGGCCCTGTTCAGGGCTGGTAAGGTAAAAGAGCTTTTAAATTTATTAATTTAGAATAGGGTAGGGCATTTTTTTATTTTGGGGGGCTTTGTTATTTTATTAGGGGGCTTAGAGTAGGTGTAATTAGTTTAAAATTGTTGTAATATTTTTCTTATGTTTGTAAATATTTTTTTATTTTTTGTAACTTAGTTCTTTTTTATTTTTTGTACTTTAGTTAGTTTATGTAATTGTAGTTATTTGTAGAAATTGTATTTAATTTATTTATTGATAGTGTAGTGTTAAGTTTTATTGTAGGTAATTGTAGGTATTTTATTTAATTAATTTATTGATAGGGTAGTGTTAGGTTTAATTATAACTTAGGTTAGGACTTATTTTACAGGTAATTTTGTTATTATTTTAACTAGGTAACTACTAAATAGTTCTTAACTATTTAATAGCTATTGTACCTAGTTTAAAATAATTACAAAGTTGCCTGTAAAATAAATATTAATCCTAAAATAGCTATAATATCATTATAATTTTTATTGTAGCTATATTAGGATTTATTTTACAGGTAAGTATTTAGCTTTAAATAGGAATAATTTATTTAATAAGAGTTAATTTATTTCGTTAGATTTAAATTATATTTAACTTAGGGGGGTGTTAGTGTTAGGGTTAGACTTAGCTTTAGGGGTTAATACATTTATTAGAATAGCGGTAAGCTCCGGTCGTCAGATTAGGGGTTAATAATTGAAGTTAGCGATGTTAGGGAGGGCAGATTAGGGGTTAATACTATTTATGATAGGGTTAGTGAGGCGGATTAGGGGTTAATAACTTTATTATAGTAGCGCTCAGGTCCGCTCGGCAGATTAGGGGTTAATAAGTGTAGGCAGGTGTCGGCGACGTTGAGGGGGGCAGATTAGGGGTTAATAAATATAATATAGGGGTCGGCGGTGTTAGGGGCAGCAGATTAGGGGTACATAGGGATAACGTAGGTTGCGGCGGTGTACGGAGCGGCAGATTAGGGGTTAATAATAATATGCAGGGGTCAGCGATAGCGGGGGCGGCAGATTAGGGGTTAATAAGTGTAAGGGTAGGGGTGTTTAGACTCGGGGTACATGTTATAGTGTTAGGTGCAGACGTAGGAAGTGTTTCCCCATAGGAAACAATGGGGCTGTGTTAGGAGCTGAACGCTGCTTTTTTGCAGGTGTTAGGTTTTTTTTCAGCTCAAACAGCCCCATTGTTTCCTATGGGGGAATTGTGCACGAGCACGTTTTTGAGGCTGGCCGCGTCCGTAAGCAACTCTGGTATCGAGAGTTGCATTTGCGGAAAAAATGCTCTACGCTCCTTTTTTGGAGCCTAACGCAGCATTTTTTTGAACTCTCGATACCAGAGTTAATTTTATGGTGCGGCCAGAAAAAAGCCTGCGTAGCGTTAACAGCCCATCTACCGCCAAACTCCAAATCTAGGCCTAAGATAGGTACAATATAACTATTAGTTACATTGTAGCTATTTTAGGGTTTATTTTTATTTTACAGGCAACTTTATATTTATTTTATCTAGGTACAATAGCTATTAAATAGTTATTAGCTATTTAATAGCTACCTAGCTAAAATAAATACAAAATTACCTGTAAAATAAATCCTAACCTAAGTTACAATTACACCTAACACTACACTATCATTAAATAAATTAAATTAATTACCTACAATTACCTAACATTAAATAAAATTAACTAAAAATAACTAAAGTACAAAAAACCCCTCTAAATTACAGAAATAAAAAAATTACCAGAAGTTTAAACTAATTACACCTAATCTAAGCCCCCTAATAAAATAAAAAAGCCCCCCAAAATAATAAAATTCCCTACCCTATACTAAATTACAAATAGCCCTTAAAAGGGCCTTTTGCGGGTCATTGTTCCAAAGTAATCAGCTCTTTTACCTGTAAAAAAAAGAAATGCAACCCCCCAAGATTAAAACCCACCACCCACACACCCAACCCTACTCTAAAACCCACCCAACCCCCCCTTAAAAAAACCTAACACTACCCCCTTGAAGATCACCCTACCTTGAGACGTCTTCACCCAGCCAAGCACAATTCTTCATCCGATCCGGCCAGAAATCTTCCTCGAATCCGGGCAGAAGAGGTCCTCCAAGTGCCAGAAGTCTTTATCCAAGCGGCATCTTCTATCTTCAATCAACCGGAGAGGAGCGGGTCCATCTTCAATCCAGCCGACGCGGAGCCATCCTCTTCAAACGCCGTCCTAACAGTGAATAAAGGTTCCTTTAAATTACGTCATCCAAGATGGCGTCCCTTGAATTCCGATTGACCTCGCATTCTATTGGCTGATTGGATCAGCCAATCGGATTGAACTTCAATCAGCCAATCAGATTTTTCCTACCTTAATTCTGATTGGCTGATTGAATCCTATCAGCCAATCGGAATTCAAGGGACGCCATCTTGGATGACGTCATTTAAAGGAACCTTCATTCAGTGTTAGGACGGCGTTTGAAGAGGATGGCTCCGCGTCGGCTGAATTGAAGATGGACCCGCTCCGCTCCGGTTGATTGAAGATAGAAGATGCTGCTTGGATAAAGACTTCTGCCGCTTGAAGGACCTCTTCTGCCCAGATTCGAGGAAGATTTCTGGCTGGATCGGATGAAGACTTGTACCCGGATGGGTGAAGATGTCTCAAGGTAGGGTGATCTTCAAGGGGGTAGTGTTAGTTTTTTTTAAAGGGGGTTTGGGTGGGTTTTAGCGTAGGGTTGGGTGAGTGGGTGGTGGGTTTTAATTTTGGGGGGTTGTATTTCTTTTTTTTACAAGTAAAAGAGTTGATTACTTTGGGGCAATGCCCCGCAAAAGGCCCTTTTAAATGGTATTTGTAATTTAGTATAGGGTAGTGAATTTTATTATTTTGGGGGGCTTTTTTATTTTATTAGGGGGCTTAGATTAGGTGTAATTAGCTTAAACTTCTTGTAATTTTTTTTATTTTCTGTAATTTAGAGGGGGTTTTTGTACTTTAGTTATGTTTAGTTAATTTCATTTAATGTTAGGTAATTGTAGTTAATTAATTTAATTTATTTAATGATAGTGTAGTGTTAGGTGTTATTGTAACTTAGGTTAGGATTTATTTTACAGATAATTTTGTATTTATTTTAGCTAGGTAGCTATTAAATAGTTAATAACTATTTAATAGCTATTGTATCTAGTTAAAATAAATACAAAGTTGCCTGTAAAATAAAAATAAACCCTAAAATAGCAACAATGTAACTATTAGTTAAATTGTAGCTATCTTAGGGTTTATTTTATAGGTAAGTATTTAGTTTTAAATAGGATTAATTTATTTAATTATAGGAATATTTATTTTGATTAATTTACATAATATTTAAGTTAGGGGGGTGTTAGGGTAAGACTTAGGTTTAGGGGTTAATTCATTTAATATAGTGGCGGCGGTGTAGGGGGTAGATTAGGGGTTAATCAATATACTGTATGTGGCGGCGGTGTAGGGGGGGCAGGATAGGGGTTAATAAATGTAATATTGGTGTCGGCGGGCTCCGGGTGCAGCGGTATAGGGGTTAAACAATTAATTTATTTGCGGCGGGGTCCGGGATCGGCAGGATAGGGGTTAATAACTTTATGTAGGTGGCGGCGGTATAGGGGGCAGAAGATTAGGGGTTAATAGGTATAATGTAGGTGGTGGCGGGGTCCAGGAGCAGCAGTTTAGGGGTTCATATATTTATTATAGTTGCGGCGGGGTCCAGGAGCGGCGGTTTAGGGGTTCATATATTTATTATAGTTACGGAGGGGTCCAGGAGCGGCAGTTTAGGGGTTAATAAGTTTATTTAGGTGCGGGGGGGCTCCGGGAGCGGCGGTATAGGGGGTAAAACAGTATAGTATAGTGTGGGTGCTTAGTGACAGGCTAGCAAGAAAGCTGCGAATAAGCCGATGAGCAGTGAGATCAGTTAACAACAGTCCGCTGCTCATCACACAGTACTTGTGCGCGGCTTTTTGACAGCTTTCTTGATAACTTTGGCGAACGTATTCAGGTCCGCGGCGGCGATGTTAGGCGAGCTTAGGTGAGCGTATTGGGGCCGCCGAATGCAGGTAAATAGACAGGTTGATAACTAGAGGCCAAATTATATATATTTGTACTAAAGTTATTGAACAACCTTAAATGATTAGAAAAATCAACCTTAAGACATTAATTTTCTTAACTGCGAATGTTTAAGTAATACAAGTAAATGTGAATGAACTTACAATTTTTTGAAAACTAAGCTTCTGTCATGTTTTAAATCTATATTTTATTTTTATTTCTGACATCATAATTTCCAGCCCCCTAGAACATTCGGTCTTGCAATCTCTAATACACGCATATATTATCTTACTACATTTACATATTTACACACCCAATGCGTGCGCATTTGCGATAATTGTCACACACTCCAAGTCGGGAATGACTGCGGTCACATGATCACTGATGTTGGCGATGGTATCCGATGATAAAATGTGCATGCTTTACAATTTTGCTCATCCGAGCGCATGCGTTAGCTTTATTCAAGTACCCGGAAATGAGTGAAGGGAGAACTCAGGTTGCCCACCATGATTGGCTAATGCAAATTAGCCTCATTGTGGGTTTGGAATTCTGCATTTTTTTTAGCTTGTGAACAGAAGAAAAAGCGCAGAGCAAGGTATTTGAAGAACATTTTAAATATATTAATACTCTTGAGTTATGAATAGAAAATTTCTGACCTTACCATCCCTTTAAACATCAATATATTAAAGAAATTGCAAATAAATAGTGCATTTTTTAGTCTTTTGCACTATTTCTCTAAATTGCGCACTTTTAATTTAAAATTAGTTCTGTTAGTTGGTACAATGTGTAGCAGAGAGAGATTATAGAAAAATGCCTCTTTAAAAAAAAAACTCAATTCAAGAATTATTAATAATATCCTATACTATGAAAAATATTTTCCAAAACATAGAAAGGATATATTTACTTTGGAGCAGGACAGAAGAAACATGATTTTATGTGAGATGGTGAGTCGAGTAAGGCGTCTCTGGACAACTGCAAACCAAAAAACAGTGGGGCCCATTTATCAAGCTCCCACTGCTGCTCCATAACCCTGTCCACCTGCTCTGAGAAGGCAGACAGATATTGCTGAAATTCAACCCAAACGAGTACGATCAGGTTGATTGACACCTCCCTGATGGCAGCCGATAGCTGGTGCAATGCTGAATACGGAGAGCGTATTGCTCTCCGTATTCAGCGAGGTCTGGTGGACCTGATCCACACTGTCAGATCAGGTCCGCCAGACCTTTGATAAATATCCCCCAGTGTCTGAAAAGATACAACGATCTGTACAGAAGGCAATCAAAACTCAGGACTCTGATCAGGACTTACCTGAGAAAATGTAAACATTATTCTAATTTAACATTTTTTATTTATATGATGAACAATGTAAGCATTCTGAAAATAATGTACAAAGTTACACTATTATTTTCACTTACATACGCCTAGATTTAGAGTTCTGCATTAGCCGTCAAAACCAGCGTTAGGAGCCCGCTGGTATTTAGAGTCAGTCAGGAAAGGGTCTAACGCTCACTTTCAAGCCGCGACTTTTCCATACCGCAGATCCCCTTACGCCAATTGTGACGTTTGCGTATCCTATCTTTTCAATGGGATCTTTCTAATGCTGGTATTTAGAGTCTTTGCTGAAGTGAGCGTTAGAAATCTAATGACAAAACTCCAGCTGCAGAAAAAAGTCAGGAGTTAAGAGCTTTATGGGCTAACGCCGGTTTATAAATCTCTTAACTACTGTGCTCTAAAGTACACTAACACCCATAAACTACCTATGTACCCCTAAACCAAGGTCCCCCCACATCGCCGCCACTCTAATAAAATTTTTTAACCCCTAACCTGCCGACCGCACACCGCCGTCACCTACGTTATCCCTATGTACCCCTATTCTGCTGCCCCTAAAATCGCCGACACCTACATAATATTTATTAACCCCTAATCTGCCCCCCCAACGTAGCCGCTACCTACCTACACTTATTAACCCCTAATCTGCCGACCGGACCTCGCCGCTACTCTAATAAATGTATTAACCCCTAAAGCCAAGTCTAACCCTAACACCCCCCCTAAGTTAAATATAATTTTTATTTAACAAAATAAATTAACCCTTATTAAATAAATTATTCCTATTTAAAACTAAATACTTACCTGTAAAATAAACCCTAATATAGCTACAATATAACGAATAATTATATTGTAGCTATTTTAGGATTTATATTTATTTTACAGGCAACTTTGTATTTATTTTAACTAGGTACAATAGTTATTAAATAGTTAATAACTATTTAATAGCTACCTAGTTAAAATAATTACAAAATTACCTGTAAAATAAATCCTAACCTAAGTTACAATTAAACCTAACACTACACTATCAATAAATAAATTAACTAAACTACCTACAATTACCTACAATTAAATCAACTAAACTAAATTACAAAAAAAACAAACACTAAATTGCAAAAAATAAAAAAAATTACAAGAATTTTAAACTAATTACACCTACTCTAAGCCCCCTACAAAAAATAACAAAGCCCCCCAAAATAAAAAAATGCCTTACCCTATTCTAAAATAAAAAGTTAACAGCTCTATTACCTTACCAGCCCTTAAAAGGGCCTTTTGCGGGGCATGCCCCAAAGAAATCAGCTCTTTTGCCTGTAAAAAAACATACAATACCCCCCCAAAATTACAACCCACCACCCACATACCCCTAATCTAACCCACCCAAACCCCCCTTAAAAAACCTAACACTAAGCCCCTGAAGATCTTCCTACCTTATCTTCACCCAGCCGGGTATCACCGATCCATCCAGAAGAGGGTCAAAAGTCTTCATCCTATCCAGGGCAGAAGAGCTCCTCCAGAGGGTCCGAAGTCTTCATCCTATCCGGGCAGAAGAGGACATCCGGACCGGCATCTTCATCCATGCAGCATCTTCTATCTTCTTCCATCCGGCGCGGAGCGGGACCATCTTGAAGCAGCCGACGCGGAGCCATCCTTCTTCACCGACGGACTAACGACGAATGAAGGTTCCTTTAAATGACGTCATCCAAGATGGCGTCCCTCGAATTCCGATTGGCTGATAGGATTCTATCAGCCAATCGGAATTAAGCTAGGAAAAATCGGATTGGCTGATTGAATCAGCCAATCAGATTGAGCTTGCATACTATTGGCTGTTCCGATCAGCCAATAGAATGCGAGCTCAATCTGATTGGCTGATCCAATCAGCCAATCGGATTGAACTTGAATCTGATTGGCTGATTCAATCAGTCAATCAGATTTTTCCTACCTTAATTCCGATTGGCTGATAGAATCCTATCAGCCAATCGGAATTTGAGGGACGCCATCTTGGATGACGTCATTTAAAGGAACCTTCATTCGTCGTTAGTCCGTCGGTGAAGAAAAATGGAAGAAGATAGAAGATGCTGCATGGATGAAGATGTCTGCCGGTCCGGATGTATTCTTCTGCCCGAATAGGATGAAGACTTCGGACCCTCTTCTGGACAGATCGTTGATACCCGGCTGGGTGAAGATAAGGTAGGAAGATCTTCAGGGGCTTAGTGTTAGGTTTTTTAAGGGGGGTTTGGGTGGGTTAGATTAGGGGTATGTGGGTGGTGGGTTGTAATGTTGGGGGGTATTGTATGTTTTTTTTACAGGCAAAAGAGCTGATTTCTTTGGGGCATGCCCCGCAAAAGGCCCTTTTAAGGGCTGGTAAGGTAATAGAGCTGTTAACTTTTTATTTTAGAATAGGGTAGGGCATTTTTTTATTTTGGGGGGCTTTGTTATTTTTTGTAATTTAGTTTAGTTGATTTAATTGTAGGTAATTGTAGGTAGTTTAATAAATTTATTTATTGATAGTGTAGTGTTAGGTTTAATTGTAACTTAGGTTAGGATTTATTTTACAGGTAATTTTGTAATTATTTTAACTAGGTAGCTATTAAATAGTTATTAACTATTTAATAGCTATTGTACCTAGTTAAAATAAATACAAAGTTGCCTGTAAAATAAATATAAATCCTAAAATAGCTACAATATAATTATTCGTTATATTGTAGCTATATTAGGGTTTATTTTACAGGTAAGTATTTAGTTTTAATTAGGAATAATTTATTTAATAAGAGTTAATTTATTTTTCGTTAGATAAAAATTATATTTAACTTAGGGGGGTGTTAGTGTTAGGGTTAGACTTAGCTTTAGGGGTTAATACATTTATTAGAGTAGCGGCGAGGTCCGGTCGGCAGATTAGGGGTTAATACTTGAAGTTAGGTGTCGCAGATGTTAGGGAGGGCAGATTAGGGGTTAATACTATTTATTATAGGGTTTGCGAGGCGGGAGTGAGGCAGTTTAGGGGTTAATATATTTATTATAGTGGCGGCGAGGTCCGGTCGGCAGATTAGGGATTAATAAGTGTAGGTAAGGTAGCGGCGACGTTGGGGGGGGGGGAGATTAAGGGTTAATAAATATAATATAGGTGTCGGCGATGTTGTAGGGAGCAGATTAGGGGTACATAGGGATAATGTAGGTTGCGGCGGTGTCCGGAGCGGCAGATTAGGGGTTAATAATAATATGCAGGGGTCAGTGATAGCGGGGTCAGCAGATTAGGGGTTAATAAGTGTAAGGTTAGGGGTGTTTAGACTCGGGGTACATGTTAGAGTGTTAGGTGCAGACTTAGGAAGTGTTTCCCCATAGGAAACAATGGGGCTGTGTTAGGAGCTGAACGCTGCTTTTTTGCAGGTGTTAGGTTTTTTTTCAGCTCAAACTGCCCCATTGTTTCCTATGGGGAAATCGTGCACGAGCACGTTTTTTAAGATGGCCGCATCCGTAAGCAACGCTGGTATTTAGAGTTGAAGTGGCGGTAAATTATGTTCTACGCTCCCTTTTTGGAGCCTAACGCAGCCCTTCAGAGAACTCTAAATACCAGCAGTATTTAAAAGGTGCGGGGGGAAAAAACATGCGTAGCTAACGCACCCCTTTGGCCGCAAAACTCTAAATCTAGCCAATTGTTTTTCTAAAACTAGAAAAAAAATTAATTTAACTTATTATAATGTATGGCTACAGACATACAGGTGCTATGTGCTATATAACAAGCTGAATTCTGTCTGTTTCTTGTAATATTGACTTTAACTTTAGAAAATGTGTGACTTGATCTATAGAAACTGATTTACATCACCATGGTGTTTGAATCTAAATGTATCTAAAAACAAAGACCGAATTAGGATTAACATTTAGTAATCTTGTAATAATACATTAGCTGATTGAATCAATTAAGATTTGTCTTTCTTTCAAAATAGACAATGTAAGTTATTTGCAATATTATTAAAAAAAAAGATTTAGACACAGTATTAACTTATAAACAATAATATTTTTTTTATCAACACATTTTTTGTTCTATTTTTTTTAGTCAGAAACAGAAGAGCTCCAAGGTACCTATGCCCCATAAATATGAATTCATCAAGTTCTGGAGGTGAATCTGACCCATTACCGACAGTGTTCATGGACAAGGAGGGGATTGTTAGAACAGGTAGTATATAAATTGTAGAAAATTAATATTAGGTTGAAAATTATATGATTATGAATTTTTTAATAATTATTTTTTTAAATTTTGTCTTTAAAGGAAGACATAGGGGGTCACATTGTCAGGGAAAGGCCCTTGAATAATAATGAAAGGTTTGAACAAGATGTTCAATTACCAGCAATTCAAGGTATTCTTTTCGACTTTTCAAATATTAGAATTTTAGTTTATTCTATTTATATTTATTCAAATTTTATATTGCAATTTAGATATGTAGTTGAAGAACCTCTACAAGCGGTGCAAATTCAGAGGGATGAGTTAGATGAGGAGGAACAGGAAATGAATAATAATATTGAGAGGGAAGAGTTGGTTCAGCAGGAGGAAGAGGTGGAGCACGAGGAAGAGGTTGAAGAGTGTAGATGTACATTACAAATGTATTTATATTGTTGAAGTATTATTAGCCACAATATTATAAATATTAGTTAATGTTTCCTATTTATGATCTTAGAAAGAAAATATTACATAAAAATAATAAAAATAACACACACACATAGATAGATGGATAGATAGATGGATAGATAGATAGATAGATAGATAGATAGATGATAGATAGAGAAGAAGAGATATTAAAAAGGTAATGAAATATAGAATGAATTATATATTTTACAGCTATGAAAGAAGAAGGTGGGACAAACGAGGTGCAAGATGAGGCACAACAATCAAATGACTCTTCTTCACCCCAATATTATGACTGGGTGAGTTAAAAAAAAATTAATAATAATATTAGTATATAAATATATAACTCTTATCAAACAACTTTGCAAATCAAAGATTGTTCTATTAAGAATGGACTTTAAACCCAAAAAATCTTTGTTTTAGAATATTTATTAGAAACATATTTTTCGGTAGCTATATTAACCCCTATTCCGCTGCTCCCCGGCATTGCCGCCACTATAATAAAGTTATTAACCCCTATTCCGCTGCTCCCCAATATCGCCGCCACTATAATAAAGTTATTACCCCTATTCCCACGCACCCCGACATCGCCGCCACTTTATAAAGTTAGTAACCCCTATTCCGCTGCTCCCCGACATCGCCGCCACTAAAGTTAATAACCCCTAAACCTCTGGCCTCCCACATCTCTGCCACTAAAACCTATTAACCTCTAAACCGCCAGCCCCCCACATCGCAAAACACTAAATTAAACTATTAACCCCTAAACCTAACACCTCCTAACTTTAAATTAAAATTACAATATAACTCTATTTAAATAAATAAAAACTTACCTGTGAAATAAAAATAAACCTAACATTAAACTATAAATTAACCTAACATTACTATTCTAATAAAATAAAAAAACTACCAATTAAAATATCTAAATTACAAATTTAAAAAAACCTAACACTACAAAAAAAAAACTAAATTACAAAAAAAATCCTATGAAAAATGTAAAAAATCTAAGTTTACCAAAAATAATAAACACTAAAATCACGAAAAATAAAAAAACACTAATATTACAAAAATGAACAAAATTATCAAAAATAAAAACAATTACACCTAATCTAATAGCCCTATAAAAATAAAAACACCCCCTAGCCTACAATAAACTACCAATTGCCCTTGAATTTTGTAGGGCATTGTCCTAAAGAAATCAGCTGTTTTACCTGTAAAAAAAAAATGCAAAGTCCCCCCAACAGTAAAACCCACCACCCAACCGACCCCCCAAAATAAAAAACCTAACACTTAAAAAAACCTGAGCTACCCGATACCCCTAAAGGGACATTTGTATGGGCATTGCCCTTAAAAGGGCATTTAGCTCTTTTTCAAGTGCCCATCCCTAATCTAAAAAAACAAACAAAAAAAAAAACTAACACTAACCCCAGAAGATCTACTTATGGTTTCTGAAGTCCAGACATCCAGGCGGCCAGAAGTCTTCATCCAGTCAGTGAGGTCTTCATCCATCCCGGGGGCGTCGAGCAGAGCCATCCTGGAAGCTAATCCCATCCTGCACGGAGCATCCTCTTTATAAGGTCACCGCCATACACTGAAGTTGAATGCAAGGTAGCCATTTCAAAATGGTGACCCTTGCATTCCTTTTGGCTGATTTGATTCTTCAAATTCAAATCAGCCAATAGGATGTGAGCTACTGAAATCCTATTGGCTGTTCAAAATTATATTAGCTCTCATCCTATTGGCTGTTTTGAAGGCCTCGCCACCTTGATGAAGACCTTGCCACCTGGATGAAGACTTTTCGCAGCCTGGATGTTCGGACTTCAGAAACTGTGAGTAGATCTTCTGGGGTTAGTGATATTTAAAAAAAAAAAAAAAAATCTTTGGGTGGTTTTTTTTTAGATTAGGGATGAGCCCTTGAAAAAGTGCTAAATGCTCTTTTATGAGCAATGCAAAAGAGCTAAGTGCTCTTTTAAGGGCAATGCCCATACAAATGCCCCTTTAGGGGCAATGGGTATCTTAGGTTTTTTCTAGAGTTAGTTTTTTTATTTTGGGTGGTAGGTTTTACTGTTTGGGAGACTTTGTATTTTTTACAGGTAAAAGAGCTGATTTCTTTAGGGCAATGCCCTACAAAAGGTCCTTTTAAGGGCTATTGGTAGTTTATTGTAGGTTAAGGGATGTTTTTATTTGGGGGGGGGGTGGCTTTTTATTTTTATAGGGCTATTAGATTAGGTGTAATTGTTTTTGTTTTTGCTAAGTTCGTTTATTATTTTTTGCAATTTAGTGTTTATTATTTTTAGTCATTTAAGATTTTTTGTATTTTTTTGTAGTGTTAGGTTTTTTTAAATGTGTAATTTAGATTTTTTTAATTGGTAGTTTTTTTTAATATTATTAGAATAGTTATGTTAGGTTAATTTATAGTTTAAACAGGTTTTTATTACTTCACAGATAAGTTTTTATTTATTTTAAGATAGGTATATTGTAATTTTAATTTAAAGTTAGGGGGGGTGTTCGGTTTAGGTGATAATAGTTTATTTTAGTGTTTTGCGATATGGGGGGGCAGCGGTTTAGGGGTTAATAGGTTTATTTAGGTGTCGGCAATGTCGGGGAGTGGCGGATTAGGGGTAAATAACTTTTATTAGTGTCAGCGATGTTGCCATAGACATCAATGGGGTTGTGTTAAGGCGATTTGCCATTCCGCACTTCAGGTGTTAGTTTTTTTTCACGAGCACGTAAACTGAGCCCTTTGCTTTTGTGTGGTATGGAGCTTAACACACCATAACACACAGCAGAAGGAGGTTTTTCAGTTACTCGTAATGGCAGCGCTATGGAGAGTGCAATAAAGCACATTTATTTACATTCGTTTTGCACCCTGTTTAGAGCAAAACTCGTAATCTAGGTGTATGTATATAAGCATATACATATATATTTACTGGGAACACACAGTTCCCCATAGACCGCAATGTAAAGGCACCCCACTCCCACCAACTTTAACCCCAAAATACAGCCTAGTGCAGTAATTTTATTAAAAAATAAAGATACTGCTATCTTTATTTTTTTTATTAAACTACACTAGACAGTATTTTGGGGCCATTTGGGGCACATTTATAAAATCAACCAGAGATCTGATCTCTGGTTAATTTTATAAGCACTAATTGCTACTGCGAGCTCCCTGTAGCAATAACCAGCCACAAATTTGCCTGTTTGCACGCTCCACTTGTAATCTAGCCATATATGCACTAAAGCTTGCTCAATAATTTTCTATATTTAGTAGTAATACTATATGTTTTGTGACTCATTTTATAGAACGAGTGCCAATATAGGGCCAGATTATTAGTGGAGAGCTAATTAACGCATTAATTGCTCTAGAAGTTAACTTTTAGCATGTGTCGGGCTGCGCTCGTTTTACGCGTTGAAAGTAAAAGATTATCTCTCTTGCGCTAACCCTACAAGTTAAAAAAAAATCCAATCTTACAATATTGTGCGCGCCATAACCTATTCCCCCATAGAAGTCAATGGAGATACGATCAGGATGATTGACACCCCCTGCTAGCGGCCGATTGGCCGCGAATGTGCAGGGGCGGCATTGCACAAGCATTTCACAAGAAATGCTTGTGCAATGTTAAATGCCAACAGCGTATGCTGCCGGCATTTAGCGATGCTGGGCGGACATGATTCGCTACAGTGAATCGTGTCCGCACGGAATTTGATAAATTGACTCCCAAGTCTAATTAAAACAGTCTGTGTAAGACAGGGTTACATTTCTTAGCACCTTTTGACATGTTTTTATGACTATAAACAAACATCCCCAATCTTTATCATCATTCCTCACAAATCTGCTTTCACTGTGTCAATAAAAACACTACTGATTTCTAGGTAATTTTGTCCAGTTCCGATATAATTTCTCAAAGGTCTCTAGCAGCTTTGATCATTTGAAAACCTATTTTTTACTGTTTTGAATGCACCTTGCCTTTTTTAAATGTTTTTGTTTTCATCTAAATGTTAATAAACACAATTACTTCCCAATTTCATACAAACTTAATACTTAATACTTGTAAACTAGGAACTTAAAAATGGTTATTATAATGTTCTTTTATGTTTGCAATTAAGCTTTTGGAATATATAAAACAGCTAATTATGAAAATAAACAAATGTCCAAAAACAATTTATTGCACATATATTGCGAGGGATTGCGCTCATCTGGCTAAACGTGATTTACGCTAAAATCATTACCGCAATCTGAGCTGTGGTTAACTGTTTTGCCATAATAAAAAGTTGCAAAAAACACATCAAAAATACATTAAAGATACACCTACACTCATAATAACAATGTCTAATAAAAAGTATTCGAAAAAATGATTGCACATTGCTGTTATTTTGTTACTAAAACTTGCAACAGTTTATGATATCTAACTTTATCACAAATATAAAGAGAGAAGCGCTCAACCTGGGAACGAACAATAGCATAAAAGCTTGTTCTATGGCTAGTTACCACCCAAGAAGCAGTCTCTTTTTGCTCAACATGTGCCTTTCACTGAGAAGAACTTTCCTGAAGCATATCAGTCTGATCCTGACTTTACAGTACAGTCCAGCCCCGAAATACCAGGCAATCCCTCTCTGAACGAGAGAAACAGCAAACCCCAGACATACATTTCAGCATATTGTGGGCCTCGTCAGTGAGGTGCAGCCATATCCCTCTAGGCACACTGAGCAACCGTCCACGTCTGGATTCCCGCATCCCACTTAGGGAGACTTCCCTAAGTGTCATAATTTGCATAAATAAAAAGAGAGAAGCGCTCAACCTGGGAAAAAACAATAGCATAATAGCTTGTTCTATGGCTTGTTACCACCCAAGAAGCAGCGTCTTTTTGCTCAACATGTGCCTTTCACAGAGAAGAACTTTCCTGAAGCATATCAGTCTGATCCTGACTTTACAGCACAGTCCAGCCCCGAAATACCAGGCAATCCCTCTCTGGATGAGAGAAACAGCAAAACCCCAGACGTACATTTCAATCTATTGTAGGCCTCATCATTGAGATGCAGCCATATCTCTCTAGGCACACTGAGCAACGGGTCCAGGTCTGGATTCCCGCATCACACTTAGGGAGACTTCCCTAAGTGTCATAATTTGCATAAATAAAATGAGAGAAGCTCTCCACCTGGAAACGAACAATAGCATAATAGCTTGTTCTATGGCTAGTTACCACCCAAGAAGCAGCCTCTTTTTGCTCAACATTTGCCCTTCACAGAGAAGAACTTTCCTGAAGCATATCAGTCTGATCCTGACTTTACAGTACAGTCCAGCCCCAAAATACCAGGCAATCCCTCTCTGAACGAGAGAAGCAGCAAAATCCCAGACGTACATTTCGGCCTATTGTGAGCCTCGTCAGTGATGTTTAGCCATATCCCTCTATGCACACTGAGCAACAGGTCCACGTCTGGATTCCTGCATCACACTTAAGGAGACTTCCCTAAGTGTCATAATTTGCATAAATAAAAAGATAGAATTATGACACTTAGGGAAATCTCCCTAAGTGTGATGCAGGAATCCAGATGTGGACCCGTTGCTCTATGTGCCTAGAGGGATATGGCTGTACCTCACCGACGAGGCCCACAATAGGCTGAAACGTACGTCTGGGGTTATGCTGTTTCTGTCGTTCAGAGAGGGATTGCCTGGTATTTCGGGCTGGACTGGACTGTTAAGTCAGGACATCAAAACACCCTATTAATGGCAAGACCTAAATATGGTACATGCAGTGACAGTGTTTTATTGATAGCTTCATTTAAGCAAATGTTAAATGTGAAGAGACTGACAATTTTTACCTTATGTCCCTAACACCAACTGCAAGCCAAGCATTTGCTAAAAACCTGTTAGTAATATTTAGAAAATTGCATATAATCCCTTAAGCATGCTTGCTTTTCCAGAAGCACTTATCACAGTATTTAAGGCAACCAGCAAATCACTAACACAGTTGATATTAAATATTTTCTCAAAGATTTATTCTGTGGTGATTTTGTTCCTCCTGTTTAAGGTTATTTTTTTGCAATATAGTCACTGCTCATTGTTCGGCTTATGCTAATAAGAAATGTGTTGCATTTTTAGCCCGAAAAGTAGGAAATAATACAGATCTACATCTATTTCAATGAGCTCTTGGCTAGCATATTTTTTGTTAGGTTAAACTAAAGAGTGAATCATTTTGTGTATTTTTTACCATGCTACCATAAAAATTCCATCTTTCCTGATAACAATTTTAAAGAGAAGTGTTAAAGTAATAATAACCATATACTACACAGCACTGCAGCTGTAGGCATTGCAAAAATAAGGAACAGTAATTAAAAATAATCAGCAGTTTACCCCACATAGGGCAAGATTACAAGTCGGGCGGCAAATCAGTTGCGAAAACTCAGCGCGGGTTATGACTTTTTCGCATTTGGGGTTGCACAGCTATTAAAAGTTGAGAAACAACTTATTTTGCGTACACATTAAGCGTCATAATGCAAACTGCGAAATCGCGTGCACGTTCAAGTATCCCCCATAGAAGTCAATAGAGAAGACAAATAGAAAAAAAACACTTAACTGTACTTTGTAATGTATTTTTTTAAGTGTTTTGTGAATCTTTTTTGTTGCGCAAAGCTGTTAATTACACAGCTCTTTGAGCGCGAAAAGGATTGTTGTGTAAAAGGCAAATATGTGCACACAATCCCGATTTTTCAAGGCTTGGAATACCTGCTCAATGGAAATTAATTGCGAAAAGACCACATCGCGTGCGGAAAACTCATAACGCGCTACTTGTAATCTTGCCCATAGTATACTGTAAGCTGTGTTATCTGGCCGCCAATCTGTGAAGAATTTTTTTTCAGAAGACACAGCTGGCAGAACATCCACTAAGAAGCAGTACCTCTAAGACTATTTAAGACAGTTGATATGAGCTCCCTCAACTCTGCTATAGAGGAAAAAAATCTATAATTTACAGATCTTGCTTGCGCACTTAAAGTGATGGTAAACTTTAGGAAACCTAAAACAATATATGTAATACTTGTCACTCTGCAAGTGTATATCTACCTTTTTTTTTTCAATGTAAGCATTGATTAAATGGTTAAATTCCATTCCAAGAATACCACGTTCATTGTCCTCTGCCGGCCCTTTTTAGCAGTGACGTTTTTACCACTTGGCCAATCAGCACGTATGGCATGTGGCTCACATTAAAGCTGCCTTAAAATGTCACTGCTAATAAAAAAAATATAGTGGCTTCAAGTGGGCTGGTGTTCTTTCAAATTTTGATCCTTTGTCATAATCTGCTACCTCTGACTGTGCATGCTCTGTATTACGTAATCACACTCCACATATGTTAAATAGTGTGGAATGTGATTATGTAAATCAGCAGCATGCGCACTCAGAGGTAGCAAATACTGACAAGGAAGTTGTCCTGTTCGATTTTGCTGCGGCTACGAGATGTGAGACAGACTTGGCACTTTGTACAGTGTGTGTCAGTGGTAGTAGCTAGGGGCCCATAAAAACAAAGTTTTTTTAGCAGCAGTGTATTTATGATTATTTGACAATGCTGTAGAAATTCTATATTTAAAACCATGCAGAAATGTTTCCTCCTCAATACACAAATGGTAGATGCCCTTTTGGCAGATATGCATTTTATACATATATATATATATATATATATATATATATATATATATATATACTGGGCTAAAAGAAGTTGCACCCAGGTGGTAAATCGCCATAGAACAGGCTAACAATGGTATTGAGCTGGTTGTTCGTTCCTGTGAGTGCATTTCTCTCTGTGTGTATATATATATTTATAATATTACATTCCAGTTTACTGCCCCTTCATGCAAGGACTTTCCAAATGCAAGGAGGCATTTTATCTAAGATTTTTACATCTGCATAAGATGTTATACTCTCAGACTAAGATTGCTCAGTGTTTGAAATGAGACAGGTTAACTTAAAACTGTTCAGTTTACACTACAACTGGCTTAATTTTGAAATACATACCAACAAGCCTAAATCCTGCATTTATCCAGATCTAATGGTATGAGTACCACAGCTTATGGTCCCACCAAGACCATATAGAGTACAGCATTTTCAAAATCCATAAGTACAGCTGACAGCTGGGAAAATGTGTACACTATATTTGAAGTGGGCCTCTTGGTTGGGGAAAATGGGGAAAAAACAAACAAACATCATATGTCAACCTACCCAGCTCATTAATGTACAATTTTGAATTCACAGAATTATTTTTGCTTGCACATTTACAAATATGATTCTTTAAAAAGTGATCTCTTAATTTCTAAAAAATGTTTTATCATGCATGTCACACACTGTTGATTTAGGGGATGCAAGGTGCATAAATGTTTCCTCCTGTGAGTGTTTCTGTGGGTGTCTGTGTTTGTCTTTGTGCTTTGGTTTGTGTCTCTGAGTGTGTATGTATTTTTTATCTGTGGGTCTCTCTGTGAGGGTGGGTGTGTTTGTCTTTGCATTTTCTGTGGATGTCTGTGAGGGTGTGTGCATACGTTGTTGAGCTTTTTCTGTGGGTGTCTCTGTGAGGGTGTGTGTATGCTTGTCTTTGTGTATTTTCTTTGGATGCCTCTGTGAGGGTGGGTGTATATGTCTGTGTTTTCTGTGGATGTCTCTGTGAAGGTGTGTGTGTATATGTATGTATGTATGTCTGTGTTTTCTGTGGATGTCTCTGTTTGGGTGTGTGTTTTATGTGGGTGTCTCTGTGAGGGTGTGTGTATGTCTTTGTGTGTTTTCTGTGGATGTCTCAGTGAGAGTGTGTGTATGTATGTCTTTCTGTGTTTTTTATGTGGTTGTCTCTCTGTGTATGTATGTCTTTGTGTGTTTTCTGTGGGTGTCTCTGTGTGTGTTGCAAGTTTGAGTTTGTGTGTGTGTGTGTGTCCATTGTCTGTTCCTTTTTAGGACATTTTGACCTTACTACTAATTATTCACATCTTTCTACAGACTTTGAGACTAACAACACCTTTCTGGAAATAACCAATCCACCATTTAACCTTTAAATTATTGTTTAGGCAGTTCAGGGCCCTTCCTTTCAGCCACTGCATGCTGTTGTCATAATTTAGTTGTCATCTTCCTTTACAAAAAGTTAATCAGAACTCCATATTTTGTTTTCTAATTCTCCTTTTTTTTTACAAAACTGTAGTTTACCTCATTACTTGTCAGGTCAATATAAACAAGTGCTACCTGTCTGTTTGGGTGTCTGAGTGTGTTTCTTTGCGTGTCTGCTAGTATGTCTATATGTGAATCCTTATGTGTGAGTGTGTGTGTTTCAGTGTATGAGTGTGTCTGTGTGTTTGTATGTTACAACCTTTACAACATTTCCAAGTTTAAATAGACACTTAAGAATAAAGTGCATATACGTTTTAGTCACTTGGTCAAAAATTGCACATGTTAAAGGTGGGGGGGGGGGCCCTGACCAATGGTTGAGTCAGGGGCCCCAAAATTTCTAGTGGCGGCCCTGTATGTGCGTGAAAAACAGAATAGCACTCTAAAGGTCTTATAGAAGAATGGTCACTTTATTCGTGAAAGTTTTCGGGTCACAGACGACCCGTCATCAGACTTACAAAGACCAAAATATATATATATATGTATATATATATATATATATATATATATATATATATATATATATATATATATATATATATATATAAAGGACAAAGTTCAGTCACTAGTCACGGTGATAAAAAAAGGCCACAATGCGCTTTCATCATCGCATTTTTCATCACTGTTACATGTGATTGAACTTTGTCATGTATTTATATAATTTTTATATGCACTTTTTTATTTGTTTCAAAGTATTGTCACAGTCAATTTCAACAGCAGAAGTACGCATCTCGTAGCTGCAGCAAAATCCGACAGGACAACTTCCTTGTCAGAATTTTCTACCACTGAGTGTGCATGCTGCTGATTTACATCATCACATTCCACACATTCCTATTTAACATATGTGGAGTGTAATTACGTAACACAGAGCATGCACAGTCAGTGGTAGCAGATTTTGACAAAGCTTAAAAGGACACTAAACCCAAAATTTTTCTTTTGTGATTCAGATAGAGCATGCAATTTTAAGCAACTTTCTAATTTACTCCTATTATCAAATTTTCTTCATTCTCTTGGTATCTTTATTTGAAATGCAAGAATGTAAGTTTAGATGCCGGCCCATTTTTGTCGAATAACCTGGGTTATTCTTGCTGATTGGTGGATAAATTCATCCTCCAATAAAAAAGTGCTGTCCAGAGTTCTGAAGCTTAGATGCCTTCTTTTTTAAATAAAGATAGCAAGTGAACGAAGAAAAATTGATAATAATTGATAATAGAAGTAAATTAGAAAGTTGCTTAAAATTGCCTGCTCTATCTGAATCAAGAAAGAAAAATTTGGGTTCAGTTTCACTTTAAAGGAAAAAAATGTAGATATTCATTTGCAGAGTGACAATTATTACATTTATTTATTTAGATTACCTAAAGTTTACCATCACTTTAAGTGCGCAAGCAAGATCTGTTAATTATAGATATGTTTTCCTCTATAACAGAGTTGAGGGAGCTCCCACCAACGGTTTAAAATAGTCCTAGAGGTACTGCTTCTCAGTGGATGTTCTGCCGGCTGAAAATAAATTCTTCACAGGTTGTCAAACAGATAAAGCAGCCATGTGTGCTACAATGAATGACAAATATGGCTTCCATGGCATTCAGTTTTTTTCGAAGCTGGATTTTTTTGTGTGAAAGTGCAACACATAAAGATCAGTGAAAAGCCAGATCTTTGTGTGTTGTTTCACTTTCACAAGAAGAAACTAGGTTCTGAAAAGAGCTGAATGCTGCTGCCTTTAGCCGTATTCGTCATCCGTTGTAATGCGAATCACACGAATGCAAATCCCTACAAGAAACCGAAATCTCTCATTTTCACCAATCTTTTGTTACCATTCTCTCTCCTTTACCCCTCCTTCTTGGCCTGTACAGCGTACTAGACGTGTAAAAAAGCACTGCCTTACACATTTTGGGCAAATGGTACCTTTTAGAAACTAAACCTTTGCTTTGTCCTCACTTTTCTATCCCTATCCTGTTTGTATGCAGTTAATATTAATACTGTGATCTGCAAGGTTGGATGTTTTATCTGGCTGCTCTTATGCTCACTATATTAAAGGGACATTCCAGTCAAAATGTAAATGCACATAGATGAACTACATGTTTGAATAGAAACAAATTTACAATATACATGAATTGGGAAAAATGCTTCTGATAAAAGCTATCACTGTTTTAGTGTTAACATTTTTCTCTGCACATGCATGTGAAGCATAGCTAGATATTGTCACTGCATCCACATTTTAAATAATGCAGCTGCTCAGCTCATCACTGGGGCTTGTATCATGTTAGCAATTAAATTGAGTCATTACCAGATGGTACAAGCACCTTAGGCTCTCTGAGCAAGTGCTGGTGTTTAAAATACTGGTGCACGGTGCATACTTAAATACACTTTTGAAACAGCTATAACTTTTATTAGAAGTATTTTTGCTAATGCATGTATATTACAAAACTGCTTCTGTTCAATACCGAAATGCACCCATGTGGTTTCCAATTTTGGCTGGAATATCCCTTTAAGTACTAATTTTCCTTGTTGACTAATTGCTGCAATTTGGACTCTGTATTTTTAACTAATACAGCAACTATTCTAAAGGTTACTAATCTAGCTAATGACTGCTGTTATTTGGGAAATTGCTAACCTGGCTCATCTTCTGTTGTTGGAAATCAAACAACCGTTGTGTTAGTGGGATATGAACGCTATTATTCAAATGTGTTTTGCTTTATGAGCTGGAATTTGCAGGACCTGATGTAAATTGATCTAGTTAGGCATTTTTTTTTTTCACCATGACACACTTTTCCCTAACAGCTTTTACAAGCTTTTCTATTTTTGTGTTATAGATAACAGGAATATTCTTTTTGCCGTTTAGTAATTAGAATAGATTATATATTAAAGGAACATGGAAGTAAAAAAATTATCTTATATAATTCAGATACAGCATAAAATTAAAACCAAAAATTTAAATTTTAGCTATATTGTCAAATGTATCTATTTCTCTTGTTATCCTTTGTTAAAACTGAGCTCCTTTCCGTGAGAGCATACTGAGGAACCCTCAGGAGCGTGCATGTGTCTTGTGTAATACAGTCTCCATTCATGATGTTTTGGATGCAACTTAGGAGCCCTTTCAATACAGGCTTGCTCATGTGTGCCAGTAATAGCAATTTATGAAGCAGAGGTCTTTAAGGCTACTGATTCCTAAACCAGTCCCAACATCAGAGGTGGCAGACTTAAATCAAACACGATGACTTACAAGCCCTGCTCTAGCGCAGCTTGTTGTGTGAGAGCAGAGGGAGGGGCTGCACAAGCATTCACTTGTGCAATGCTACATGCAGGCAACAAATGTCACTTTGCTAGCCCCATATGTAGGCAGATTTTTTGACTGGGAAAGTTGTCTTTCCACTCCTTGATAAATATGCAGCAGATATTTTAATCAGGAATTTGTTAGGTGATAAATACACTTTTCTAATGGTTTGGGATCTAATGTTTTATCTACAAAAATCTCTATAGACTTTAAATGGATATTAAACACTTTGAGACAGTAGTTTAAAAAGATAAATTGTATATATAAAAAAAATTCTGCAGTACATGTATTTATTTATTTTGTCCCCTTTTCCTGTAATTTCATTCTTAAATTGTGAGCTTTTCAGTTCCTGTTAGAAATGGAAATGCAGAACACTGTTATATTCCACTCAGCCATTGGGTCCATCTATCAAGCTCCGAATGGAGCTTGACAGTCAGTGTTTCTGCTGAGTCTTCTGACTTGCCAGAAACACAAGTTATGGAGCAGCAGGGACAAAGACCGCTACTCCATAACCCTGTCCGCATGCTCTGAGCAGGTGGACAGGAATCACTGCAATTCAACCCGATTACAATCAGGTTGACACCCCTGCTGGTGGCCCATTGGCAGCGAGTCTGCAGGGGGTGGCATTGCACCAGCAGCTCTCCACATTCAGCGATGTCTTGCGGACCTGATCCGCAGTGTCGGATCAGGTCGGCAAGGTATTTGTTAAATTAGCCTCATTGGCTGCTCACTCTAGTGACATATTCATAACTGTCCCTAATTGGCAACAGCAAAGAAGTAAACTTAAGTTTCAACATGATAGTTCTTATTGTTTTATCGACACTAAGGCACTAAGGGCCCCATGTATTAAATGGCGTGCGGACAAGCTTCTCAACTTCAATGCATACAGGCAGCGGATCTGTTCGTTCACTGGCCCGTATTAATCATTACACATTCTGGGCAAGATTACATATGCGGTGCAAGCTTCAGCGTAACTGCTGAAACCTACGTCACCCATAGGCCAATAGGATTTCAATAGCTCTCATCCTATTGACTGATTTGAATTTGAAGTATCAAATCAGCCAATAGGAATGAAAGGGACGCCATATTTAAAAGTTTACCTTAAATTCACTATTCAGTGTACGGCGGCGATCGTATGAAGATGAACCACCACACTCCATGGCTCCGCAGTCTTCGGTCCTGCTCCACGCTCATCTGCGCTCCGCGCCGGCTTGGTCCTGGATGAATAAGGAAGAGGTCCCGCTTGGAAGAAGATGACGGCCGCTTAAAAGAAGACTTCACTGCCGCCTGGAACAGGACCTTCTCCTCTGGACTTCAGGAATGATGAGTACCTATTTGGTGTTAGATTTAGGGATTTTGTCATTTTTTTTTTATTTTTTTTTAGATTAGGGATTTATTGGGCATTCTTAAAAGAGCTGAATGTCATTTTAATTTCAGTAAAATAACTGAATGTCTTTTTAAGGACATTGCCCATACAAATGCCCCTTTAGGGGCAATGGGTAGTTTAGAATTTTTTAGTGTTAGGTTTTTTTATTTTGGGGGGTTTGGTGGGTGGGGGGTTTTAATGTTAGAGGGGGACTTAGATTTTTTTTAACGAACAGAGCTGTTAAATTTAGGGCAATGAGCTACAAAAGGCCCTTTTGAGGTCAATTGGTAGTTTAGTATTAGAGTGGTGTTTTTATTTGGAGGGGGGGTTATTTTCATAGGGATTAGTTTTAATTTGTTTATTTTTGACAATTTTTTTTATTATTTTATGTAATGTTAGGCTTTTTTTATTTTTGTAATCTAAAATTAATTTAATCTTATTTTTTTTTATTTTTAAGTAATGATATATTTGTTATTTTAATTGTTTGTAATTTAGTAATTTTTAATTTAGGTAATTGGGGTTAATTTAGGTGGTGTTAGGTTAGGGGGTGTTAGGTTAGGGGGCTTAGTAATTTAATTAGTTATTTGTGTTGTGTGGGTTTGGCGGATTAGGGGTTAATAGTTTTATTAGGTTTATTGCGTTGTGGGTTATGGTGGATTAGGGGGTTAATAGTTTTATTAGGTTTATTGCGTTGGGGGTTAATGGCAGATTAAGGGTTAATACATTTATTAGGCATATTGCGATGTGGGTTAATGGTGGATTAGGGGTTAATATATTTTATTAGTTACATCTGTGGGGGTTGGAGGTTGACAGGTAGATATTGCTTATGCGTTAGGTGCTAGTTAATATTTTCAGGCAGTTACAGCAGTGCTTATGTGTGGCAAGGTGAAAATGGAGTAAAATTTCTCCATTTTCACTGCGTAAATCCTTGCGCTGAATATGTGATACCGATTTGTGAAGCAGTTCTATGTTAGCTTATGGGAGTAAAAATTGCGGACGACGAGTGAAATATACGCGTCGCATTTATATGCGGCGCTTTATATGTGATACCAAAACCGCGTAAAAACTGGTGTTGCCGGCTTTTGCGGGTGACGCTGCATATGTAATCTTGCCCTCTGATGAGTGTGTAATGCCTGCCCCTTTACTCGCGCAAGAGAAGGGACTGTCAATCACAGAGAGCAAGCTAAGAGGTGCTTCTTACATTGTCGGAAGCACAGGGCTGGACTGGGAAATCAGACCAGCCCTGGAAAAATTTTATAGACTGGCCCTGCCCCGCCCCCTCTGGCCCAGCCCCACCCCCCTCCAGCTCAGCCCCACTTGCCTCCTCCAGCACAGTCAACTATGCTCTTATTTGGTCTTCCCGTGAAGAACTGTCTCCCCTGCTGCTTGGCTATTTCCGTAGCCGCATCGCTGTTTACATCACCGCCTATCACCTCCTAACAGATCCGCCCATATCCCTCCTTACACATCCGCCCACCTAGTAATCCCACTGAGGTCGCTCCAACAGATTCAGTATCCCCCATTAGAATCTGTATCCCTGTCTCTCTCCACACTTGCTTTCAGCCCGGCCCCCTCCCCTTCCTCACAGTGTAAAGCTATCATTGTTAGTTAAGGTGGATTAGCTGCATCAGATGTTAGCTCAGTAACATATACAGAGAAAGGGGAATGGAGGAAAGCAAGTGAGGCAAGAGACAGGGATACAGATTCTAATGGGGGATACTGAATCTGTTGGAGCGCCCTCAGTGGGATTACTGGGTGGGCGGATCTGTAAGGAGGGATATGGGTGGATCTGTGATGGGCGGTGATGTAAACAGCGATGCAGCTACTGAAATAGTCAAGTGGCAGCTTGCTGTGCTCCCTCACAAGTGACTCACAACTTTGCTGCTCTCCACACACTTCTGCAGCTGCCCCAGCCCAGCCTCTGCCAGCCAACCTGGATTTTTCCCGGTATCCCAGCGGCCCAATCCAGCCCTGGGGAAGCAGGCTTATGATGCTTCGTACATGGTGCCCTAAAAGTTTACACTTATTTTGTCAATAATAATATTTATGACTCTGCATCCAACATACATTTCTCTGCTGAAGCAGCCTTTTCAAAGATAACATCCCCATCCATTCTGCCTTTTAAAGTCTGTGATCCTTCATAATAGGTTGAAGTCAATGAATTCTTCCATTATTGTCCAATACGCAATATCTGTATCATCATATACAGACAAAGAGGAGAATAAATATATATATATATATCCACAGGGCCTATTTTGTGAGTGCAGTACCTAATTCTAAACTCTGTCCCACTGACACTCTAACAGTCATATGTTATTATTTGCAGAATTTCCCTTAGCCACGCCCACAAAGCATTATCTCCTTGTTATAATCACCTACAGTCAGTCACACACATTTAAAAACAGATGTGCTACTATAACAACTTTATTTAAAACTCTTGCTTTTGTGTAAAAATAGTGCTTGTACCACGCTCCCTAGAGAGGCTACTAATCAGATTATGTAACCTGTAAATGCTGCAAATCAAATAGCTGGTTTAGCCAATTTGCATTCTGAGAAAATAAGTTTTTCTTTCTGACATAAATTTAACAGAGGTGTTTTAATTTCAATTTATAGTGAGATTTCTTATTAGTACATTTTAAATCAGTAAGCCTTGAATAAAGTGGTACTGCATTGTGGAGCTCTTTAAATGCAAAGTAATAGTAGTATGCTTTGGATTTAAAGCATCAGAAGATAATATTATTATTTTTATATTGTAGATTTTTGTACCTTTATGCCAGTCATTTTCCAAAAATCATGGTGCAGATTTTTAAAGGGTTCTTTTTCCTCTAGTACTTTTAGACTTTTATTTATTTACTTCTTTTTTTACCTATTAGAGCTTTAAACATTAGTACAATTGCATTAAACAACAATTAAAGACATTATCATATGTCCAGTTAATCCCCCACCCCCCAACAATATTGGATGCTTTTGTTTTATATCTCCTAGACAGAATACGTACATAAAGTATAGGACTGTGGATCTTAACTGCCCCCTTGTGGAAATAAATAAGAATATAACCATTCATATTTGGAAGACTGATTAAATACATTTTCCTTGATACTGAACCACATTACATACTGTAAATCAGCAAATGTAGTGAAATATTTCCTTCTTTTTTCAACCCAGAAAGAAGGAAGAGAAAAAGCAATGTAAAGAAAATCTAATGATTACATATATACCATATATTAATGAATACATTTCAAAGCAGAATGTTCCAGAGTTGTGCAACCATAGTTTAAGTCTGAGCAAAGATTTTACTTTGAACTTGATTTTTCATTGCTACAATAACTTTGTCTTAAATCTGGTATTCAAGCAGTGTTTGTCAATTACTATAAACCCATGCTGATTGGCTACTTAATGTTCCCGCCCAAGTGTTAACTGCGTTAGAAGTAAGCGCATCAGTTTGTGCTCGTATTATGAGATGAAAGTAAACTGTTTTAGCACACACGCTAAACCAATGAGTGCAAAAAGCCGTATTTACAATATCAAGCACTCTATAACCTTTTCCCCCATAGAATTCAATGTAGCAAAAAAGTAGAAAAAAACCTAATATATAAAATAAAATTAATATTTTCTTCTAAGTGTATAAGTATGTACATGAGTGAAATACTTTATTTTAATATGTTTTACATATGTTTCGTGAAACTTTTACACTTCACTTCAGGTCTCAGGTCGCGCTAATTCTTCTAGCGCTATTTTGGCTTTCGCTTGAGCGCAACCTCTAATTTTCATATAGCGACCCACATTATCATTAGTGCTTCACTTGTAATCTGGGCCTCTGTATTTTTCCTCAGGTCACATGAGTTGTTTTTTTTGTTTCTATTTTAATTAAAGTTTTGTAAAAACAAGGAAGTCATTAGTACATAGCATAATACCATCAACAATGTAATACATCATCAAATATTTGTATATCATTATTATTATTTTGTTAAGTTCCTATGGTGGGTGATATCTTCGGGTTGATCTGCAAGTGACGTACCATATGTAATATATCCTATTTCAGCTGTGAATGTCCATAATAACTGACAATAACTTGGTTTGTCACAGATTGTTTCTATTTTTTATGTATCGCCTGTCTTGTAAATACCTATTTAACATCCATTCACTTGACAGTAGATTCTTCTTTACTATTTAATTTTAATTCATTTTGTGCACTCTAAAAACTTATTTTTAATGTTTTTTACCCTTATTTTTAATTTATCCAAATGTAAAATATATCCATATCTAACCACAAGAAAGTTAATCACAGTTACTGAGGATTTAATCAGTCCCAGCAGGGAATATTCAAAATATAGCTTCATAAAGGGATGTTAAACAGTCTGTTTCATTGTTGTAATAAAAAAGCACTAAGCAGTTGCTTATACTTAAAGGGACATGAAACACAGAATCTTTCTTTCATGATTCAAATAGAGCATACAATTTAAAAAAAACAAACATTTAAATTAAGTTCTATTATCTAATTTGCATAATTCTCTTGGTATCCTTTGTTGAAAAGTATAACTAGGTAGGCTCAGAAGCAGAGCAATAGCTGCTGATTAGTGGCTGCACATATATATCTCTTATCATTGGCTTATCAATGTTTTTAGCTAGCTCCCAGTAGTGCACTGCTGCTTCTTCAACAAAGAATACCAAAATAATTAAGCAAATTTGATAATAGAAGTGGGATTTTTTTGAAAAGTCTATGTTCTGTCTCAATCATATAACAAAAATGTAGGGTTTGATGTCCCTTTAATATAAATCATTGCAATATGTATTATTTATATATTTAAATGGATTTTACAATTTATTTATGTTACCATATTTGTACTTCCTGTCACAGTCCTACGAAGTGTTATCATAGCCTGATGTCATAAAACTTCTGGTTAGTGAATAGACTAGATAACAGAGAGTCAGATTTACTTATGCCCAGAACTGATTGAATAAAAAGATTTTTTGAAAATTCTCTGCTCTTATCACACTGGGGGCAGTGGCTACACTGAGAATTTCTAAGTGCTAATTTTGCAAGAAAAACAAGTAAGTTAATTGCTTTTTTTTACTTTGATTTTAACATATTTGTTTTTTACCAAAGGAGCAGTACATAAATGTTTAACTGCGAGCAACATTGTTAATTTTTTTATAATTTTATAGCCACACAGTAATATAGTTATAACTTAATTTAAACAAGCCTTTTTTTTCAAACTGTGATTTTTAGGTCTGTAAAATTTGTGAATGGATAAAAAAGGCTAAAATGTCTATGTTTTTTATGCTAAGGGATAGACAAATTGTACAAATTGCTACATCAACCAGCAATTAAATTTCACACAGAGATGGATATCATGGGGTACTGTATTCCTTTGTCGGTTTGGATCTTCTGTATTAATTTTGAAGATGCAAAACTTTAAAATTGCATAATACTAATGTTTGATGTAGATGACTACACAAAAAATGAATGCATATGTGCACAGTTGGTCTTTTCATTATCTAAACATCATAACTTTTATATTGATTCTCAATGTTTGGGTAACATAAGTTTGATTCAAAAATATTATGAAAATCTGGCAATAAATTGATTTTAGAAGTTTTGATTTGACGTGGCTAATTTGACGTTGCTTCAAGAGCAGAAGACTGCTTAACACTTGATTGTCTACATGAGCAATGTCTCCATTTTTTGGTTACTTACCATAGAAATGCACTTTTTAATGTAAAATGTCCGATTTCTAATATAAAAAATAGCAGCTGAAATTGTCAAGGGTACATCAGGTGTGTGATTATTTCTGTTGGAGTCCTTCCATATCTTCTTTATCCAAAGCATTTCTGCTACAAATATATCTCTCCTTAAAAAAAGAGGCCATCACATCAATCCTCATACTTTAAATAGTACCTTGCATTCAACTGTCTTTAACTACATGCCAGTGTCTCTTGTGCCTTAGATATACTCTGATACCTTCACCTCTTATCTTCTGCTGTTTGATTTTTAACCTGTGTTCTACTTTTTTTGATACTGCTGGCCGCCCCTATTCATTTATATATTACAGTGACATCAAAGGTCTTTCACTAGCCCTCGCATGACCTTTTTCTCTTTCTATAACTCTAAAATGCCACTAGAATTCATTGTCATGGAAGGTTACTGACTTCATATTTTTCTTCACTTTTAAACCTAAGCATTTCTTTTAATTCTCTGCTCTTATAGAAGAAATTTAAAAATGAATAAATACATTCAAGATAATATGAAATGAAAACTAGTTTGTCATTATCATTTTTTTATGTTTTGATACATACAAACAGAAAAAAATCCAGATGTTAGCAAATACAAGTCTAGCAATGTTTTTAGTATTTTTTTTAGAAATTAATTTATAAATAGACAGTATTATTGTAAAAACATAAATTAATTTTATTTGTGTTTTATTTTTATTTTTTTAGAGCTGAAAATACTTAATTTCTCATTATCAGTTGAGTTAAGGTAATATTTTCCTGTCAGCTTTTTACAATTATACTGCATCAGTTTCAAGTGATTTAGCATATGAGTATTATGTCCCTTTAACATAGCAGTAAATGTAGTAGAGCATTCTAATGTTATTTTTAAAAAATCCACTTGTTTGTACAAATGGTTAATACACAGCACACGCTGCAAATAGCGAAGGTACATCAGTCACTATTAAGGGATATCCTTACTCTCATATTTTCTCTAATTTTTTCTAATATTTATAAGTTTTCTGTGTATATAATAACATAAGGTGATCCTATACAATAAAAGGCCAAGTGTGTTTGTCCGAAGCTTTCATGTGCAGTAGAGACTGCACGCAAGGACAAACACACCTGGCCTTAGAGCCCCTACCTGAAAAGCCGGTGCGGGCAAAAGTGGGCATGGCCGGTGTGACGGGGAGCGTGGCCGGTGTGGCGGGGGCGTGGCCTGGCGCGTGTGAGAGGGATAGAGGGGAGAGAGATAGAAAGAGAAGGTGAGAGAGATAGAAAGAGAGGGGGAGAGAACAAAATAGATGGGAAAGAGCAAGAGAGGGGGGAGAGAGAGCAAAATAGAGGGGAAAGAGCAAAAGAGATGGGAATGAGCAAAATAGAGGGAAGAGAGAGAGAGCAAAAGAGAAGGGAGAGAGAAAATAAGAGGAGGAAAGAGAGAGAGCAAAAGAGAGGGGGAGAGAGCAAAAGAGAGGGGGAGAGAGAGCGCAAAAGAGAGGGGGAGAGAGAGAGCGCAAAAGAGACGGGGGAGAGAGAGTGCAAAAGAGAAGGGGAAAGAGTGAGTGCAAAAGAGAGAGCGCAAAAGAGAAGGGGAAAGAGAGAGTGCAAATTAGAGAGCGCAAAAGAGAGGGGGGAGAGAGAGAGAGCGCAAAAGAGAGAGGGAGAAAGAGCAAAAGAGAGCAAAAGAGAGGGGGAAGAGAGAGAGAGAGCGCAAAAGAGAGGGGGAGAGAGAGCGCAATAAAGAGTGGGGAGAGATCACAAAAGAGAGAGAACGCTAAATAGAGGGGGGAGAGAGCACAAAAGAGAGGGGGAGAGAGCGCAAAAGAGAGAGGGGAGAAAGAGAGCGCAAAAGAGAGGGGAGAGAGAGCACAAAAGAGAGGGGGGAGAGAGCGCAAAAGAGGGTGAAGAGAGAGCAAAAGAGAGGGGGAGAGAGAGAGCGCAAAAGAGAGGGGGGAGAGAGCAAAAGAGAGGGGGAGAGAAAGCAAAACAGAGGGCGGAGAGAGGGAGCAAAAAGAGAGGGGAAAGAGCAAAAGAGAGGGGAGAGTGAGCAAAAGAGAGGGGGGTTAGAGAGAGCCAAAGAGAGGGGATAGAGAGAGCAAAAAGAGAGGTGGAGCGAGAGAGAGAGCGCAAAAGAGAGGGGGAGAGCGCACAAAAGAGGAGGGGAGAGAGAGCAAAAGAGATGGGGAAGAGAGAGAGCAAAAGAGAGGGGGAGGGAGAGAGTGCAAGGGGTGGGACCGCTATACTGCAAGAAATGGCCCGTGTGAACGGGCTTTAGGACTATATAATCAGTATAAATATATTATGGTACTATTTATATTATTTTTTTTCCACTTGACACATAATACTAAAGGTGTGTTCTGATCCACCAATCAGGTGGGCTCTATGTGTGATTGGTTGCACTACTGAAGGGAGGGGTTTGAGATGTGTATATAATTGTTCACTGTTCATTTTGATTTTGTCTGAGGAAGGGGTGAATACCTCGAAACGTCACACTAGTAAATTCTATTTTTTCAAAACCAGAGAGTACTTTTTTCTTGGAAGTTTATCATTATTATTTGCACCCTGGTGCTTACAAGACTGGTTAGGTGAGAGTGCTTTTGGCTTAATGATATATATATATATATATATATATATATATATATATATATATATATATTTATATAGAAAAAACACCAAATAAAGAGAGGGCTGATGAAAAAAATATAACAAAAGCCAAAGTGTGACACAGGCTGCACCAAAAAACTAAACTTTATTAGTATAGCAATGCTGAAATTCAGTAGAATCACCTTGTATAGAATGAATACTGTATTGATGAATAGATAAGGCAAGGGTACACATATAAATGAAACAAACCACAATCATCTGTTACAATATAACTAGGCATATACAGAGCATGTTAAATAAAAAGGAAACAATCGAAACAAACACTGGTAAGGTCCTTAGGGGCTCTTAGTGCAACAGCACGCTCCCTTTAAAGTTTCCCATATTAACATGCAATGGAAGATAGTTATCGCCTGTGATTAGAGATCATAGTGCGTTTGCACGCTCTAAATTTCAGCTGGTAACAATTGACAAAGTGTCCTCATTTAACACAATTTAGCCATTCACTTACGAATCCTCTGTATTGGAAAAACTTCTCGATGAACCGGGCCCTCCACTTCTAAACCTCGACTTTTCTATATGGCGGTTATAATCCAGCTTCAATGAGTTGTGTAGGAGGCGAGCCAAATCACAGAAAGTGAAAGGATACACAATTCGTGAACCTTCAAAGCACAGTGCCATTAGAAAGTTTACAACCTGGACAGGGAACCTGGATAATAAGACCTCTGGAAGTGAGGTATTGAGAAGTTTTCCCAATAACGAGGATTCGTAAGTGAATAGCCTTTTTTCTTCTAACACCTGGGATCTCATATCTTCGAGCCCTTATAACTTTTTTTGTGCAATATATTTTTAATACATTTTATTAAATAGTGTTATAAAGAGTGTAACTTTATTGCGTAATGTATTTTTCATGTGTTTTGTGACACTTTTTTGTTTCGTGAAACACTTAACTAAAGCTCTGAGGACGCGCTAAACTCAACGACAGTTAACTTCAATTGCACTCAAGTGATCACGCTTACTTTCATCTTGTAATATGAGCGCATTTTAACTTGAACATTGAAAGGAGCTATGTTTCTGCAATGGATACCAAGTGAAAGTAGTAGATTGATAATAGAAATAAACTAAAACTTTTCGTTGTTGTTTTAAATTGTATGTTCGATCTGAATCATGAAATTTCATATCCATGTGAGATGCCAAAGACAGAGATCTCACTTATGGCCAGATGAGCTATAATTCGTCAGCATGGCGAGAAACATCATACTAACCCTCGTATGAGCAGACCTCCCAGAATGATCTAAAAATGGTCTGAATTCCTGCAAGTTGCGAGTTTACATCCATAACAGGTAATAAAGCTCAGGAGTCTTATAGGGGAGAGTGAATGTGACAGGGTGCACCCGACACTGATAGCAACATTTCTTTGAAGAACATATGAATAAAATTATGTAGTTTTCAAACTAATTTGGCTTGTATTTGCTTTTAGTTTCACTAGCATGTTTTTTTTTCCTAAGCTTTAATTAGCACAATGGGTATTTTGAAACAAACGGCCTAACATGCTTAGATAATAAATTGTTCAAGAAACCTCATATACACCCAAGCAACACCTTTTTCACACCAATGGTGCAAAACTAATTTCATAATAGAAATATTAAGTTACTCTTCAACTGTATTTTCGTTAATTACTGTGTATCTTAAATATAAGTTTAAACATTTCCATTGAATACAATTTTTTTCTGCATTATAGTTAAAAGATTTGTATGACATAATGTAAACTTGCATCTTGCAGTGGGTTTTCAACAATTTATAATTTAAATGTTTATTCAAGTTTTTATGTATAATGTGACTACTTTCTACAGTGTTCTTTTTAAATACTTACTTTTTTTTAAATGGGATAGTATAGTCAAAATTAAACATTGATGATTCAGATTGAGCATGTAATTTTAAACAACTTTGAATTTACTTCTCTTATCAATTTTGTGTTGTTCTCTTGGTGTCCTTTGTTGAAGAGTAAATCTAGGTATGATAGGAGCTTAGGAGCTTGCACGTGACTTTTTTATTCTATGGTAACAGAGTTTGCTATTATGAGCTAAGTTACAAGAGGAGTGCCAATGTATTGCACGCCATAAACAGGCAAATTCGTCCATTTACTTGCACACCATAAATTACCAGCCAGTACAAGAGGCTGGTTATTGCTACCGCGAGCTTGCGGTAGCAATTATGGCTCATAAAAATAATTAGTGATCAGATCTCTGGTTAATTTTCAAAAAGTGCCCCAATTGGCCCCATTTGTTTTGTTTTTTTTCTTAGTTTTTTTATTAAAAAAAGTTGCACAAAGCAGTTTTTAGCGGTTAAAAGTGGCGGGAGTGGGGTGTTAGAAAAAAAAACAGCACTAAAAAGTGCCTTTACATTGCGGTCTATGGGGAACTGTGTGTTCCCTGTGAATATATACAGTATGTATATGCTTATATGTATGTATGTACACATATTAACACATAAATATATATGTATATAAGCATATACATATATATTTAAATCTGCTGCCTATCGCTGCGTGACTTACCCCCTTCGCTGTGCTAGGTTCTCCTGCCGTGTCTCACGGCATGAGAACGAGGCTCTCATTGGAGCCTATGGAAGAGCTCTCTCGTGAGTGTAAAGTTTCCCTGCAATGCAAAGGCGAGGTCGCATTCGCATTGTGCTCAACCTGTAATACCTGCGCACATTTGCATGCACTGGTATTACTAAAACTATCACTTTCACAAAAACAATATTTTG